>NC_135750.1:667500-715000 GCF_041903045.1 Epinephelus lanceolatus
TGATCACTAATCTCATTCTGCTGGAAGCTCACAGCCGGATGGAGAATGGAGGTGTAGGGTGGAGGATGGAGGGTGGAGGTGTAGGGTGGAGGTGTAGGGTGGAGGATGGGAGGTGGAGGTGTAGGGTGGAGGATGGAGGGTGGAGGTGTAGGGTGGAGGATGGAGGTGTAGGGTGGAGGATGGAGGGTGGAGGGTGGAGGTGGAGAGTGAAAGTGTAGGGTGGAGGATGGAGGGTGGAGGATGGAGAGTGGAGGTGTAGGGTGGAGGATGGAGGATGGAGGGTGGAGGGTGGAGGGTGGGGGGCCGAAGAGTCGGAGGGGCATCACAGAACGTGGAACTAAATCGTCTCAACATGTTGCCGGTCGGACCACTTAAAGCGACGCACCCACCGGTTCATGAGGAACACACCACACAAGGAGGAAAAGGGAGCGAGTTTTCTAGTGAAACAAAGGTGAGTAACGTAAAACTATTTGTACAATTGAAAATTCAAGACAAGATCTTCATCTGAAATGTTGTTGAATGAACGTTGAACTCGAATTGAGTGAAACAAGATTGAAATGATTTCAGCACCATCATTCTTGACATATAGTTGTAAAGCCATCACTGCAAACTTACATTACAACATAATTCAAGCAATCCAACAGCAACAGTACCGACTTAATTTTAAGTGCTGTGCTCTTCTGCTTAACTGTCCCATTAGTTTTTGCTCTTCAGTTCTTAAAATGAAGAGAAAGGGGGACATTATGTCCTATTTTGTCCCCCACCCTCAAACTATAACAGCGCGCAGTGGACAAGGTGGTACTGATGCAGAGACAGAGCAGACAGACAGAGAAGACAAGCAGCATGAAGTTGAGGTACTTGGAGGGACAGGTGAGGGACCGCCGGAGAAGAAGGAGGGACAGATGAGGGACAGGCAGGAGAAGAAGGAAGGGCAGATGAGGGACAGGCAGGAGAAGAAGAAGGGACAGATGAGGGACAGGCAGGAGAAGGAGGGACAGGCAGAAGAAGAAGGAGGGACAGGTGAGGGACAGGCAGGAGAAGAAGGAGGGACAGATGAGGGACAGGCAGGAGAAGGAGGGACAGATGAGGGACAGGCAGGAGAAGGAGGGACAGGCAGGAGAAGAAGGAGGGACAGATGAGGGACAGGCAGAGGCTTGTGCTTCTTCATCTACACTCAGTGGACCATCAGGTTTAGGCCAAACCCCAATAACCCCCCCCCCCCCTTGCCCACTACCCCTTAGCCCTTGCCCACTACCCCTTAGCCCTTGCCCACTACCCCTTAGCCCTTGGCCACTACCCCTTAGCCCTTGTCCTCTACCCCTTAGCCCTTGGCCACTACCCCTTAGCCCTTGTCCTCTACCCCTTAGCCCTTGGCCCTACCCCTTAGCCCTTGTCCACTACCCCTTAGCCCTACCCCTTAGCCCTTGGCCCTACCCCTTAGCCCTACCCCTTAGCCCTTGGCCCTACCCCTTAGCCCTTGTCCACTACCCCTTAGCCCTTGTCCACTACCCCTTAGCCCTTGTCCACTACCACTTAGCCCTACCCCTTGCCCACAACCCCTTAGCCCTTGTCCACTACCACTTGGCCCTCAAAATGAAGCAACGAGGGGTAGGGGTTGAAATCTTTCCCTAGGAACTGGGACACCACTCACTACGTCACCGCGTCGGTTACGTTCACGCATACGTAACTATTTTAAACAAGAAGCTGCGAGCCATCTACATTTCCAACAGGCATCTACAATGGAGTCTCCGGTTGAGTTTATCCTACTGATCGCGTTTTCTGTGTTCATCATGCTTCGTTTGATGAACGACAGACGACAGGGGAGTTCTGCTAGCTAGCTAGCTAACCAGCTAACATCACGAGGCAGCATAGTTATACTAGCTGGTGTGTTATCGTAATGTGAAAAATCTGACAGTTTTGCAGAACAGGACAGATGACAGACGCCAGATAGTGCAAGCGAGCTAGCTAACAAGCAACCTGACGACTGTAAAGTTAGCTATGTATGAACTTTTTTCCCCTTATCTTGCTCAGTGGTAGCCATGGCGACGTCTACCCCTTGCTGGCAAGTCAGCACCTGAAATCCCTCGCTCCGAAGGGCTAGTTTCATACTGACTACCCCTCGTTATGCACCCTACCCCTACACACAAAAAAGAATTGGGACACCACTACCCCTCGCGGGAACGCACAAATGTAGGGGTACAGTCAAGGGGTAGGGCTAAGGGGGGGTATTGGGACGGGCCCTAAGTCTTATGGTTTATTATTAATCAGATGATCTAATTTCATCAGTCTGTTGCTGTTTTCTTTATTGCTCTATTATATCTATTTGTTTGTCGTTCTCCAGATATCAGCCATGTTTGGCCAGAGGAAGAAAGCTCCCTTTCATTCAAGATTTGTGAACTTCTGTGTTTACATTGGATTGTTCTTTTCTTTTATCAAAGAATGAAATAAACTGAGCTAAACTAGCTAACAGAGTTGTGTTGTTGTATCTAGGTTTCTAATGTTTACATTTTTGTCTAAAAAAGTGAACATGTAAGAATCACTTTAGGCCTGCAACAATGATAAATTAAAATAAAAATGTTACGCTGCAAAACCTCAAAGTCTTACCAAGAGTGTTTTGTTTTTGGTGCAAATGAAATTTCACTTTTTTGCTGCATATTTTCACTTGTTCCATTGACTGAATTTCTACTTAAACAAGTTGTTTGTTGCTTGTAATTAATCATTCAAATCAATCATTTTGTCTACAGAGTTCAAGAAATGGTGAAATATTCATGGAGAGGAAGAGGAAGATAGTAGAGAGAAGAGGAGAGAGGAAGAGGAAGATAGTAGAGAGAGGAGGAGAGAGGAAGAGGAAGATAGTAGAGAGGAGGAGAGAGGAGGAGGGAGAGGAAGATAGAGAGTAGAGAGAGGAGGATAGACAAGTAGGATTTGTATTTAATTTTTTTTTTAATTTCAATTTTTTCAATTTTGCAAATAGTTTTTTCCGCATTGTATTTATTCACTATACCGATTAGAAAATATGTATATTTATGTATATATATACGTATACATAATATATATATATATATATATATATATATATATATATATATATATATATATATATACATAAAAAGATTCTCAACATTTCCTATTCAGTCGGCTGTATAATGGTGTACTGAAATAATATAAAATTGTGTAATTCTTGTAACTGTCTATTAATCTAACTACGTTTTTTAAGATGTAATTTTGTACAAAATTATTATGCTCCAATTGGAGAAATGTTTATATTTTTTGATATATGTTAATGCACTGGAGAAAAAATAAGTGAACTAGCTGATATTTTTCTATTCAGTTGGTTGTATAATGGTATCAATTTAAATTATATAAATTGTATAAATCTTGTAATTTTTCATTAATTTTGATTTTTTTATTTTGTTTTATTTCATTTTGTACAACTTAGAAAAATGTTATAATTTTTTGTTTTTGGAAATTTGTTAAAGCACTAAAAGAAAAAAGAAAAAAATTAAGTGAACTGACTGACAATCAAGTCACGTGAGTCATGTGTATTTATCACACCTGTGAATGTCCAAGTAATTGTGATGAGTGAACCTGAAGAAGTCACAGGCGAAAGGCGTTGTTCACTCTCAATAAATTCACAGTAATAGTCTATTCAGTGTGTGGTCATCTATTTTTGATATGTTACTTAAAGGGATAGTGCACCCAAAAATGAAAACTCAGCCATTATCTCCTCACCCATATGCCGAGGGAGGCTCAGGTGAAGTTTTAGAGTCCTCACATCACTTGCAGAGATCCAAGGGGAGAGGAGGTAGCAACACAACTCCACCTAATGGAGGCTGACGGCGCCCCATATTCAAACGTCCAAAAACACATCATTGAAACCACAAAATATCTCCATACTGCTCGTCCGTAGTGATCCAAGTGTCCTGAAGCCCCGACATAAAAAGTTGTTTGGAAAAACCTCATTTGAACTCTGTTTTTAGCCTCATTGTAGCCTGTAGCTCTGACTGCCTCTCTGGGCACCGCGCTCACGTGTGCGCGCCTGCGCGAGACCAGCAAAAGCATGAGCTTTGCTCACCCGTGTTTACATCACGTGACACGTGCACCACAGAGGGAGACAACAGTAACACAGTAGCTAAAAGATAACTTGCACTACGGTCTTTTAGCAAAGGACAGCCCAACATGTCTGAAGACTTTGAAACTGAGGAGGAACAGCATTTCTTTGTTGAGCCGTATTTGTTTGAGCCCGAGTATACGGACGGAACTCAGGCTACTGGACGAAGCAGCTGCCGCAGCTCATGAGCCTCAGCCAGCCGCAGAATACCGGAGTCGAGCACTGGAAACCTGGTGGTGTAGTTGTTTCAAATGCAAAGCAATGCCAACGGATGAGGAAAGTCTTTGCTGCTCAGACTGGGAATTGGCGATGCCTGCACTTGAGAATCTGGACATCAGTACCAACGAGACTGCTGCTCTTCAGAGACCGTGCATCACCGATCACCCTGAGCGCGCACACGTGAGCGCGGAGCACAGAGAGGCAGTCAGAGCTACAGGCTACAGTGAGGCTAAAAACAGAGTTCATATGACGTTTTTCCAAACAACTTTTTATGTCGGGGCTTCAGCACACTTGGATCACTACGGATGAGCAGTATGGAGATATTTTGTGGATTCAATTTTGTGTTCTTGGACGTTAGTCTGGGGCGCCGTCTGCCATTAGGTGTGTTAGCCGCTCCCCCGTTGATCTCCGCAAGGGATGTGAGGACTCTAAAACTAAAGAGCCTTCCTCAGCATGAGGGTGAGTAGATAATGGCTGAATTTTAATTTTTGGGTGCACTATCCCTTTAAGACGTTCCTGCGATCGTGTGTGTGTGTGTGTGTGTGTGTATATATATACATATATGATGACTTCCTGTTCTATAAGCTGATGACTTCCTGTTGTCACAGTCACTCTAAATAAACAAACAGAAGTGATCTTCACCTCGAGCTCCTGGAACTCATCATCGTCGTCGATGTCGTACGACAGCGTGTGAATCTTTGCGTCCTCTCCAGAGAAGTCCAGAAACTTCCTGTCAGCGAACAGCAGCGCCTCCTTCATGGAGGAGGAGGCAGCAGAAGCTGAGGAGGAGGCGTCAGGGCCGAGCCCCTCGATGAAGGTGGTCTCGCAGCAGTCTCCTCCTCCCGCCTCCCCCCACGCCCGCAGAACGCTCTCTGGACACAGGAGGAGGCCGGGGGCGGGCCTGAGGCGGGGGTCTGACAGCGTCTGGTGGGGGAGGAGAGCGCTGGGGTTGAGGAGCTGAGGAGGAGCCCCACCTCCTCCTCCCCCTCTCCCTCCTGCGCTGCTCCTCTCCTGCGGAGTGTTCACCACCACATGACCCTGATACTGAGGAGCTGAGTACACCAACAGCAGCGCCTCCCGAGGCTCCGCCCCCAGTCTGTGGGTGTTGATGAGGCCATTTTGTCTGCAGGTGTCTTCTCCTCCTCCACGACCTCCAGCTCCACCTTCTCCTCCTCCTCCACCTCCAGCTCCTCCTCCTCCACCTCCTCCTCCATGACCTCCAGCTCCACCTTCTCCTCCACCTCCAGCTTCTTCTCCTCCTCCTCCTCCTCCTCCTCCTTGTCCTCCTCCTCTTGGTGAAGCTCTCCCCAGTTTGGAGGAGGTCTCAGTCTCTTCTGCTCGACCTTCCTCCTCTTCTCCCTCCATCCCTGCTGGGAGCTCTGCTGGTTGCTCCTCCTCCTCCTCCTCTTCCTCCTCCTCAAAGGTGTCTCTCAGAGGGGTCAGAGGTCAGGCATCGCAGCTGAACTCTCCTGAAAAAACAGAAAACATTCGAACTGAAAAAAAACCCCACGTTTTCTTTTCTCCATGAATTCAGGTCCTCTGACCCTCAATGCAACCACACGAGTCATTTGTCGCAACCCAAACGACGATACGAGTCATTTGTTCCGACCCAGACGACCACATGAATCCTTTGCTCCGCCCCTCAATGCAACCACACGAGTCATTTGTTCCAACCCTAATGACCACGTGAGTCACTTGTTGTGACCTGAACGACCACGCGAGTCACTTGTTGCGACCTGAATGACCACGTGAGTCACTTGTTCCGACCCACCTGGGGGATGTAAATATCGGCCATAATATTATTTAGCATCCGTTAGCTAGCTAACCTGCTCTTTGCTAATGCAGCACATTTTCAGCAGCTTATAGGCGTAGGTTTGGTTCTCATGTGGGCGGAGACAGCGTCACATGATGCCGATGACGCTCCTCCGTCTGTTTGTAATTCACTGTTTAAAAGGAGACGAAGAAGAAGACGGTGAAACATCAGTGTGTGATCAGAGATGACACGACACTGCTGACATCAGTGCACTGCACAGGAAGTGTCCTGACAGAAGGACGTGTCCGTCCACGTGTCTGTGACGTCACACTGAGGTCCAGCTGGGGACAAACTGTATGAAGTCAAAGTGTCTCCACCTGCTGCTCCATCACCAACATACAGCTCCATCACCAACATGCAGCTCCATCACCAACATACAGCTCCATCACCAACATGTAGCTCCATCACCAACATGTAGCTCCATCACCAACATGCTGCTCCATCACCAACATACAGCTCCATCACCAACATGCAGCTCCATCACCAACATGTAGCTCCATCACCAACATACAGCTCCATCACCAACATGTAGCTCCATCACCAACATGCTGCTCCATCACCAACATGCAGCTCCATCACCAACATGCTGCTCCATCACCAACATGCAGCTCCATCACCAACATGCAGCTCCATCACCAACATGCTGCTCCATCACCAACATGCAGCTCCATCACCAACATGCAGCTCCATCACCAACATACAGCTCCATCACCAACATGTAGCTCCATCACCAACATGTAGCTCCATCACCAACATGCTGCTCCATCACCAACATACAGCTCCATCACCAACATGCAGCTCCATCACCAACATGTAGCTCCATCACCAACATACAGCTCCATCACCAACATGTAGCTCCATCACCAACATGCTGCTCCATCACCAACATGCAGCTCCATCACCAACATGCTGCTCCATCACCAACATGCAGCTCCATCACCAACATGCAGCTCCATCACCAACATGCTGCTCCATCACCAACATGCAGCTCCATCACCAACATGCAGCTCCATCACCAACATGCAGCTCCATCACCAACATGCTGCTCCATCACCAACATGCAGCTCCATCACCAACATGCAGCTCCATCACCAACATGCTGCTCCATCACCAACATGTAGCTCCATCACCAACATGCTGCTCCATCACCAACATGCAGCTCCATCACCAACATGCAGCTCCATCACCAACATGTAGCTCCATCACCAACATGCTGCTCCATCACCAACATGTAGCTCCATCACCAACATGCTGCTCCATCACCAACATGCTGCTCCATCACCATCATGCAGCTCCATCACCAACATGCTGCTCCATCACCAACATGCTGCTCCATCACCAACATGTAGCTCCATCACCAACATGCAGCTCCATCACCAACATGTAGCTCCATCACCAACATGCATCTCCATCACCAACATGCAGCTCCATCACCAACATGCTGCTCCATCACCAACATGCAGCTCCATCACCAACATGCAGCTCCATCACCAACATTGCTGCTCCATCACCAACATGCAGCTCCATCACCAACATGCAGCTCCATCACCAACATGCTGCTCCATCACCAACATTGCAGCTCCATCACCAACATGCAGCTCCATCACCAACATGCTGCTCCATCACCAACATGCAGCTCCATCACCAACATGCTGCTCCATCACCAACATGTAGCTCCATCACCATCATGCAGCTCCATCACCAACATGCTGCTCCATCACCAACATGCAGCTCCATCACCAACATGTAGCTCCATCACCAACATGCTGCTCCATCACCAACATGCAGCTCCATCACCAACATGCTGCTCCATCACCAACATGCAGCTCCATCACCAACATGCAGCTCCATCACCAACATGCAGCTCCATCACCAACATGCTGCTCCATCACCAACATGCAGCTCCATCACCAACATGCAGCTCCATCACCAACATGCAGCTCCATCACCAACATGCTGCTCCATCACCAACATGCTGCTCCATCACCAACATGCAGCTCCATCACCAACATGCTGCTCCATCACCAACATGTAGCTCCATCACCAACATGCTGCTCCATCACAAACATGCTGCTCCATCACCAACATGTAGCTCCATCACCAACATGCTGCTCCATCACCAACATGCTGCTCCATCACCAACATGCAGCTCCATCACCAACATGCTGCTCCATCACCAACATGCTGCTCCATCACCATCATGCAGCTCCATCACCAACATGCTGCTCCATCACCAACATGCTGCTCCATCACCAACATGTAGCTCCATCACCAACATGCAGCTCCATCACCAACATGTAGCTCC
This sequence comes from Epinephelus lanceolatus, assembly GCF_041903045.1. NCBI lineage: Eukaryota > Metazoa > Chordata > Actinopteri > Perciformes > Serranidae > Epinephelus > Epinephelus lanceolatus. Next base: position 675,949 of record NC_135750.1, read on the forward strand.
ATCACCAACATGCTGCTCCATCACCAACATGCAGCTCCATCACCAACATGTAGCTCCATCACCAACATGCAGCTCCATCACCAACATGTAGCTCCATCACCAACATGCTGCTCCATCACCAACATGCTGCTCCATCACCACATGTAGCTCCATCACCAACATGCTGCTCCATCACCAACATGCTGCTCCATCACCATCATGCAGCTCCATCACCAACATGCTGCTCCATCACCATCATGTAGCTCCATCACCAACATGTAGCTCCATCACCAACATGCTGCTCCATCACCAACATGCTGCTCCATCACCAACATGTAGCTCCATCACCAACATGCTGCTCCATCACCAACATGCTGCTCCATCACCATCATGCAGCTCCATCACCAACATGCTGCTCCATCACCAACATGCTGCTCCATCACCATCATGTAGCTCCATCACCAACATGTAGCTCCATCACCAACATGCTGCTCCATCACCAACATGCTGCTCCATCACCAACATGTAGCTCCATCACCAACATGCTGCTCCATCACCAACATGCTGCTCCATCACCATCATGCAGCTCCATCACCAACATGCTGCTCCATCACCAACATGCTGCTCCATCACCAACATGTAGCTCCATCACCAACATGCAGCTCCATCACCAACATGTAGCTCCATCACCATCATGCAGCTCCATCACCAACATGCTGCTCCATCACCAACATGCTGCTCCATCACCAACATGTAGCTCCATCACCAACATGCAGCTCCATCACCAACATGTAGCTCCATCACCAACATGCTGCTCCATCACCAACATGTAGCTCCATCACCAACATGTAGCTCCATCACCAACATGCAGCTCCATCACCAACATGTAGCTCCATCACCAACATGCAGCTCCATCACCAACATGCAGCTCCATCACCAACATGCAGCTCCATCACCATCATGCAGCTCCATCACCAACATGCTGCTCCATCACCAACATGCATCTCCATCACCAACATGCAGCTCCATCACCAACATGCTGCTCCATCACCAACATGCAGCTCCATCACCAACATGCAGCTCCATCACCAACATGCTGCTCCATCACCAACATGCAGCTCCATCACCAACATGCAGCTCCATCACCAACATGCAGCTCCATCACCAACATGCTGCTCCATCACCAACATGCAGCTCCATCACCAACATGCTGCTCCATCACCAACATGCTGCTCCATCACCAACATGCTGCTCCATCACCAACATGCTGCTCCATCACCAACATGCTGCTCCATCACCAACATGCAGCTCCATCACCAACATGCTGCTCCATCACCAACATGTAGCTCCATCACCAACATGCTGCTCCATCACAAACATGCTGCTCCATCACCAACATGTAGCTCCATCACCAACATGCTGCTCCATCACCAACATGCTGCTCCATCACCAACATGTAGCTCCATCACCAACATGCTGCTCCATCACCAACATGCTGCTCCATCACCATCATGCAGCTCCATCACCAACATGCTGCTCCATCACCAACATGCTGCTCCATCACCAACATGTAGCTCCATCACCAACATGCAGCTCCATCACCAACATGTAGCTCCATCACCAACATGCATCTCCATCACCAACATGCAGCTCCATCACCAACATGCTGCTCCATCACCAACATGCAGCTCCATCACCAACATGCAGCTCCATCACCAACATGCTGCTCCATCACCAACATGCAGCTCCATCACCAACATGCAGCTCCATCACCAACATGCTGCTCCATCACCAACATGCAGCTCCATCACCAACATGCTGCTCCATCACCAACATGCTGCTCCATCACCAACATGCAGCTCCATCACCAACATGCAGCTCCACCCTGCACACAGTCACAGTCACAGTGCTGTGTGTGATCACTCAGTCATGGTGACGGCGACGTCACTGTCCTGTGGTTCTGTGTATATGACGTCATGGTATGTGATATTTACTGTGTGTTTGTGTTGAGCTCATCACATAGACCTGCAGCTGCCTGGAGCACGCGCACGCTCATACACACACGCGGGCGCGCGCACGGATGTTTACAGGCCGCATGCATAAACACAGATGTCTTTAAATCTCATCGTGGCTCTGCTGAATACCGACACTGTCACCGGCTCTGACGTCATCGCCACCCCGGCGATGCTAAACATGTCGTGTGATCACGAGAGGACAGAACACACACGCATACACGTCCGCACGCGCGCGCATACTCACCTCCCAAGGTGAGACATGAGACCCTGCATCCAGGCTTCACACCGACCCCTCCTCTGTCCTCTTGCCGCCCTCCGAGCGCTCTGAGGGGCGTACAGGAGCCCGGAGTCCCGCTGTGATGGTCCGGTGCTCCGAGAGAGAAGGAGCCAAGAGCGAGGAGCGACAGGCGGGCAGGCAGGTGTCCGTCTGACCGGAGGATGGTTCTCCTGCAGAGAAGAGATGAAGAGGAGGAGGAGGAGGCATGTGTACTGAATACAGAGGAGGTGTGTGTGTGTGTGTGTGTGTGTGTGTGTGTGTGTGTGTGTGTGTGTGTGGCTGCAGAGATTTTCTCCTCATGGTCCTAAAGCCCCTCCACACTGATCAGTCTCATGCAGGGGACATGAAGTCTTTACCCGTCGTTTAGTCTCTATGTGGTCAAAGTGTGTCCACGGACACTGAGCCGAATGACGTGTGAGCAGCTCGTGTCTGCAATGACGTCATGTTGTTCTCTGTGAACCTAAAATCAGGGATTGTCAGGCAGGTTCTGCAGCGTCTGTTTTTAGGATTTCTAAGTGTATTTATGGGCATTTATTTTGGATGGACATCAGAGACAGTGATGTCCTGTGGAAGAGAAAGTCTCACTGAATCTAAAAATATGAGAAGGAGAAGGAGGCTGGTGACGCAAACTGCGGGTCAAACTACAGTAAGACTAGTTTTCACCTCCTGCAGCAGCTCCGCCTCCTCTCTGACTCTCTGGCGCCTCCTGTGGAGGAGTTTCTCTTTTCTCCTGCTGAATGTCCATGTCTATTACAGACCATAATAACCTGTATATCACCATGGTTACACTGTCGTGAACAATGAGTTAGATTAAAGAGGAGAGGCTTTCACCTCCTCCTGACATGTTCACAAAGACACGTGTGTTTTAGATTCTTGTGCTCGCCGTGTTGTCGTCGTTACGTTTGACCTGTTTGTAAACGAACTGATGTTAAAGATCGTTTGTTGTCTCGCTGTTCGTCTGTTAAAGTCTCTACACATTTCTGTTTTGATTGTTTTTCATAAATCTCTTTCATGATAATCTGTCAATTAACGTTTGTTGTTTATAGATTTTTTTTATTCCTCAGTATGTTCTTATTACTGATTCATATATGTGTCCACATGTTACTCTGTGTTGTGTGTTGTGTGTTGTGTGTCTGCAAGGCCAGCTGTTCAAACACGTTGGGATTAATGAGGCCGTCACATTTCACCAATTTTTTCTGTTTAAGATTTTGTTTTTTCAAAGTGTAGGAGAGAGGACGACATGCAGCGGGGGCCACAGCTAGAATCAAACCCACGGCCGCTGCAGCAGGGACACCACCCCTGCACATGGGCCTGCTCCGCCCACTGAGCCACTGAGACATCATCTCATTAATATATTTTACAGGCCTGAAAAAGAAACGATCAGAGACAAGTCACGTGTTGTTTCTTTTTCTTATTCTTTCCTTCTTTATAAATTATTTTACAACCTCTCAGACTCAAATCTGCAGGAGCTCTGGACGCCCCGTCTGACACACTGATCAGAAAAACAATCAACAACAATCAACAATAATAATTAGACATATACAAACAATTATTATAACCTGACACAGAGGGCTGATTTATGACACCAGCAACAATCTGCTGTTGTATTAATGCACAGGTGCAGATTTCAGGGGGGACACTGAAATTATTATTTATTTATTTATTTATTTGGATTCCCATCAGTCACTACCACAGTAGCATCGACTCCTCCTGGGGTCCACACAAGCAAACATGACGTCATTGTGTAAAACAAACATATCATTAAAAATCAAAGGCAAAAACAGCAAAACAATAAACAAACAAAGAAAACTACTAATGGCTCAAATCACAACAACAAGTTTCTGAAGTGTGAGAAAAAACCAAACAAAAAATAATAATAATAATAACAATAATAATAATAATAATAATAATAATAATAATAACTCCCAGATCAAAACATGAAAGTAGCAGAGGACTTGATAAAAACGTCCTCAGACGAACACGTCCTCATTAACAGCATGTGATCTTGTAACTGTCAATAAAATTGGTCAACTTTGTTGCCAGATCAAACTGCAAACATCATTAATCATAAATAAAGTTTGAACCATAACGTGATCAGGTTTTGTCCACGTCTGTCTCAGGATCAGCTGCAGACTGACTCTGCAGAGATGGCGGCCATCTTGTTTTTACATGAATAGTGCAAGGTGGTCTTATTACCAGCAGGTGGGACAAAAAGTGTCCACGATCGAGGACAACAGGACTGAGTGAGGCAGAGTGGAGTAAACGGTGCAGTAAAGCCATGAGGACATGAGGACACGAGGACACGAGGACATGAGGACACGAGGACACGAGGACATGAGGACACGAGGACATGAGGACATGAGGACGCAGGTCTCAGGAGGACAAAGTGGTGGTTAAGAATCAGCAGCAGGAAATGAAGTGTTTGATGTTTCAGTGTTTGTGTTGGAGGAGCAGAGTCCCAGCAAGGGATCTGCATACTGGTCCAAAACCCATCCGTCAGCAGGTGACAGGTCACCATGACGACCACAAAACAAAAGGTGCAAAAGTGACACGTGTAAACAAACATGTTATTTTGGTATGTTTTATTTTAATACTTTATATTTACAGACTTGTTTCATACTATTGTTCTTACTAATCATAACTGTCTGTTCTTTACATCAGAGCGACTGTAGCCAATCACAGCCTCCCCTCAACGTCTGTCCTCCATGTTGTCTCCGTCCCTGAGCATCACATGAGATGTGTCATGTCCTCAGCTCCTCATCAGCTGTTTCCTGTCCTGCTGGAGCTGATGGAGGTGAGACGTCAGCGCCCTCTGCTGTTCATGAGAAATCGCTGCAGGTCTGCAAACCACACACACACACACACACACACACACATACACATACACACTCAAACAGATGTGCGTTTCAGTTTGAACGTGTCGGGTAAATTGGTGACATCATCACTGATGATGACATCATGCATATTCACTGAGTTGCTGTCATCACTCACATTCACGGAGCTGTGTCTCAAACTTGAAGTTGCTGTAATTTGTTTCGGTGCTGTCTTAATTCACGTTGTAGCTTGTTACAGAGATCATGTGTGATGGACACAGGCAGCAGGTCGTCCATTATTTGATCACATTAGCTCAGAGTAGGGGGCAGCTATAATAAGTGTTCTTCTTCCTCTTCCTTTCTGACCACGGAGGGTGTAAATTGAGGGTTGCACTGTTGTTGTATTTTGTCCAGGTTGGAACAAATAAATCAATAAATGAAATGATGCTGCGTCACTAACGTCCAGGTCCAAACTGAGTCTCCAAGCTGCCTGTTATGTCGAGGATCCTGGAGGAAGCTGTTGATGCTCAGTTAAAGTTCTTCATGGACGAGCATGAACTCCTGGAGCTCTGTCCGTCTGCCTTTAAAACACTGCAAAGCACAAAGTCTGCCTTATTAAGAGTTTTTAATGACACCCTCCTGCAAATGACTCTGGTGACTATGTGATTCTTGTTCTGCTGGACTTAACAGCAGCCTTTGATACTGTGGACCACAATATCTTGGTGGCACAGTTACGGCACCTAGTGGGCATTTGTGGTAGTGCTCTGAAGTGGATTAGGTCTTACCTGGCAGACACAACTCTATGTGTAAGCAATGGTGGTCCTGAGTCCTGCTCTGCTCCGCTGTCATATGGGGTTCCACAGGGTTCAGTTTTAGGGCCCCTGCTTTTCTCACTGTATTTACTGCCTCTGGGCTCCATTCTTAGAAAGCAGGTATTTATTTCCATTGTTATGCTGATGATAGTCAAGATATCTGAGCCGCTGAAGAAGAAAGATACTTTCTCGCCTAAACCTCTTCTGTTACGTCTTGAAGACATTAACGCCTGGATGAAGTGATGGTGTTGGGTCCCAGTGGCCCAGAGGTGGAAAGTAACTAATTACATTTACTCACGTTACTGTAATTGAGTCGTTTTTTGTGTAATTTGTAATTTTTCAGTAGTTTTAGAAATCTGTAATTTTACTTTCACTTAAGTAAATATTGACTGAAGTAGGCTACTAGGCTAGGCTAGTACTTTGCTACATTTGAAATCACATCCATTACTAAGTAAAAAAAAAAAAAAAAAAAAAAAGTTTTCGGCTATATAGAAACCAAAGGGGTGAATCTCGGAAAATCTCCCGTGGAATTGAACCAGAACAAGCGGCTGATGCCGGTGAGTTACTGGAGATAGAGCTGGAGGAGGGTGGGAACGCTTCAGCAGAAGAACAAGCAGACGCAGCAGCTGAAATGAACGAAGAGATGAACGAAACCAAAGAAAACCCCGTGTGCACAGTGCTGTTTATAATTGTTGGTCAGAAAAATGTGGCCCACGCTCTTGTGTGCTCACCTGTGTGTGTGTGTGTGTGTGTGTGTGTGTGTGTGTGCATCGGGACCGAACTCTGACATGTGTGATACAGAGAGCAGAGGAGGATTGTAAAGATGTTTATCAGATAGTGCTGTCACAAAATTTAAGGAAAAGATTACTTCGTCGTTAAATTCAATACCAATACCTTCAGTAACAGAGGTTTCCCGTGCCGACTTTAACCTCTCCCAAATTGATCATTTTGTTGATAGCGCCGTAGGCTCGCTGCGAACAACGCTCGACTCTGTAGCTCCTCTTAAAAAGAAGTTAACAAAGCAAAGAAAGTTCGCTCCTTGGTATAACTCTCAAACCCGTAGGTTAAAACAAATATCGCGAAAATTTGAAAGGAATTGGCGATTAACCAAACTGGAAGAATCTCATTTAATCTGGACAGACAGTCTCAAAACTTATAAGAGGGGCCTCCGCAATGCCAGAGCAAACTATTACTCAGCATTAATAGAAGAAAACAAGAACAACCCCAGGTTTCTTTTCAGCACTGTAGCCAGGCTGACTGAGAGTCAAAGCTCTATTGAGCCTTGTATTCCTTTAGCCCTTAGCAGTAATGATTTTATGAGCTTTTTTAATGACAAAATTCTAACTATTAGAGGCAAAATTCATGACCTCCTGCCCTCGGATGGTAGGCCTACCTATCTAACCTCAAACACAGCTGTAGAATCTAATATATATTTAGATTGCTTCTCCCCAATTTCTCTTCAAGAATTGACCGCAGTGATTTCTTCATCTAAATCATCAACGTGTCTCTTAGACCCCATCCCAACTAGGCTACTTAAGGAGGTCTTACCTTTAGTTAACACTCATATATTAGATATGATCAATATATCCCTATTAACAGGCTATGTACCACAGTCTTTTAAGGTAGCTGTAATTAAACCTCTCCTAAAAAAGCCCACCCTGGATCCAGAGGTGTTAGCCAACTATAGACCAATATCTAATCTTCCCTTTATGTCAAAGATCCTTGAGAAAGTAGTCGCAGACCAGCTGTGTGATTTTCTCCATGATAATAATTTATTTGAGGAATTTCAGTCAGGATTTAGAGTGCATCATAGCACTGAGACAGCACTAGTTAAAATTACAAATGACCTTCTGATTGCTTCAGACAAAGGACTTGTCTCTGTACTTGTTTTATTAGATCTTAGTGCGGCGTTTGACACAATTGACCATCAAATTCTACTGCAGAGACTGGATCACTTAATTGGCCTAAAAGGTTCTGCACTAAGCTGGTTTAAATCTTATTTATCTGATCGTTTTCAATTTGTTGACGTTCGTAATGAATCATCCTTACGTACCAAAGTTTGTTTTGGAGTTCCGCAAGGTTCTGTGCTCGGACCAATCCTATTTACTCTATATATGCTTCCTTTAGGTAACATCATTAGAAATCACTCTATAAATTTCCATTGTTATGCGGATGATACACAGTTGTATTTATCGATGAAGCCAGAAGAAAGTAATCAATTAACTAAACTCCATAACTGCCTTAAAGACATAAAAAATTGGATGAGCACCAATTTCCTGATGTTAAATTCAGACAAAACTGAAGTTATTGTTCTTGGCCCCAAACAACTCAGAGACTCTTTATCTGATGACATAGTTTCTCTAGATGGCATTGCTCTGGCCTCTAGCACTACCGTAAGAAACCTCGGAGTAATATTTGATCAAGATTTGTCTTTTAATTCTCATTTAAAGCAAACCTCACGGACTGCATTTTTTCATCTGCGTAATATTGCGAAAATTAGGCCTATCCTGACCCGAAAAGATGCAGAAAAATTGGTCCACGCTTTTGTTACCTCAAGGCTGGATTACTGTAACTCTCTATTATCAGGTAGCTCTAGTAAGTCCTTAAAAACTCTCCAGCTAATTCAGAATGCAGCAGCACGTGTACTAACAGGAACTAAGAAACGAGATCATATTTCTCCTGTTTTAGCTTCTCTGCACTGGCTCCCTGTAAAATCCAGAATTGAATTTAAAATCCTACTGTTAACTTATAAAGCTCTAAATGGTCAAGCTCCGTCATATCTTAGAGAGCTCATAGTGCCATGTTATCCCACCAGAACACTGCGCTCTGAGAACGCAGGGTTACTCGTGGTCCCTAAAGTCTCCAAAAGTAGATCAGGAGCCAGAGCCTTCAGCTATCAGACTCCTCTCCTGTGGAATCATCTTCCTGTTACGGTCCGGGAGGCAGACACCGTCTCCACATTTAAGACTAGACTTAAGACTTTCCTCTTTGATAAAGCTTATAGTTAGGGCTGGCTCAGGCTTGCCCTGTACCAGCCCCTAGTTAGGCTGACTTAGGCCTAGTCTGCCGGAGGACCCCCCTATAATACACCGGGCACCTTCTCTCCTTCTCTCTCTCGTATTCTATTACTGCATGTCACTAACTCGGCTTCTTCTCCGGAGCCTTTGTGCTCCACTGTCTCTCAGATTAACTCATATCACAGCGGTGCCTGGACAGCGTGACGTGTGTGGTTGTGCTGCTGCCGTGGTCCTGCCAGATGCCTCCTGCTGCTGCTGCCATCATTAGTCATTAGTCATACTTCTACTGTTATTATACACATATGACTATTGTCACACAAGTATACTGTCTGATATTAATACATACTTTCAACATATTGTACCACAGTAGCCAGAACTATAACTATAATATTATTACTTTCATTAATGTTGTTGTAACCTACTGTCATTACCTGCATCTCTCTCTCTCTCTCTCTCTCTCTCTCTGTCTCTCTCTCTGTCTCTCTCTCTCTCTCTCTCTCTCTCTCTCTCTCTCTCTCTCTCTCTCTCTGTCTCATTGTGTCATATGGATTACTGTTAATTTATTATGCTGATCTGTTCTGTACGACATCTATTGCACGTCTGTCCGTCCTGGAAGAGGGATCCCTCCTCAGTTGCTCTTCCTGAGGTTTCTACCGTTTTTTTTTTTTTCCCCGTTAAAGGGGTTTTTTTTTGGGGAGTTTTTCCTGATCAGCTGTGAGGGTCATAAGGACAGAGGGATGTCGTATGCTGTAAAGCCCTGTGAGGCAAATTGTGATTTGTGATATTGGGCTTTATAAATAAAATTGAATTGAATTAAAGGTGTGACCATGTAGAGACAGAAATGACATGCTGTCGTGTAAACAATATGTCATCACGTTATAAAGTGAAACGTTTCAGCGTATAACAGATAAATAGTATATTGTTATTATATGAAGCATCTGTTGCTCAAAATAATTTAACTTTAGTTTATGAAGAGATCAGACGGAGCCCTCTCCTCTCCTCTCCTCTCCTCTCCTCTCCTCTCATATGCTCTATGCACAAGTGTGTGAACTGACCTGGATATGAAGCTCCATAGCACCAAATAATATAACAGTAGTTTCTAAACAGCAAAAAAAAAAACTAAAACTAAATCAGCAGCAGAGGTCATATTTCAACAGAGGTTATATTTCAGCAGCAGAGGTCATATTTCAACAGAGGTTATATTTCAGCAGCGGAGGTCATATTTCAGCAGAGGTCATATTTCAGCAGCGGAGGTCCTATTTCAGCAGCAGAGGTCATATTTCAACAGAGGTTATATTTCAGCAGCAGAGGTCATATTTCAACAGAGGTCATATTTCAGCAGCAGAGGTCATATTTCAGCAGAGGTCCTATTTCAGCAGCGGAGGTCCTATTTCAGCAGAGGTCCTATTTCAGCAGCAGAGGTCATATTTCAGCAGCGGAGGTCATATTTCAGCAGAGGTCCTATTTCAGCAGCAGAGGTCATATTTCAGCAGAGGTCATATTTCAGCAGCAGAGGTCATATTTCAGCAGCGGAGGTCCTATTTCAGCAGCGGAGGTCCTATTTCAGCAGCAGAGGTCATATTTCAGCAGCGGAGGTCCTATTTCAGCAGCGGAGGTCCTATTTCAGCAGCAGAGGTCATATTTCAGCAGAGGTCCTATTTCAGCAGCAGAGGTCATATTTCAGCAGAGGTCATATTTCAGCAGCAGAGGTCATATTTCAGCAGCGGAGGTCCTATTTCAGCAGCAGAGGTCCTATTTCAGCAGAGGTCCTATTTCAGCAGAGGTCCTATTTCAGCAGAGGTCCTATTTCAGCAGCAGAGGTCCTATTTCAGCAGAGGTCATATTTCAGCAGCAGAGGTCATATTTCAGCAGAGGTCATATTTCAGCAGAGGTCATATTTCAGCAGCAGAGGTCATATTTCAGCAGAGGTCATATTTCAGCAGCAGAGGTCATATTTCAGCAGCGGAGCACCACCTGCTAGTTGCATATAGAGGAAAGACAGTTGCTCAGTGGATTTGTTCTGTTGTGGAATACACAGTATTCTTCCAAATTAGTTTTAGTGTATTTTAATATTCAGAATTTGCTTCGACAAGCTCTCTCTCTCTTTTTGACCATACACCTGTTTGCATCCCTGAGAATAATGCCCAACAACATTGCTCAAAAAGTTGCTCTGTGTATCATCAGTCTAACAGTTGTGTTGGTGAGTCAAAATGAATGAGGGCTGCACAATATTAGACAACACTGACAATGTGAAGACAATTTTATATACTGTGATATGTGTTGCAATATTCAGTGTGTTGCAATAAGCTGAATAGCTCTATTTGGACAGAAGTCCTCATTTGGGAGTTGAAAGTCTGTATTTACATGAAAAAGTCCCTCCATAAACTTCAGCTGGTTCAGAACTCTGCTGCCCGGATCATCACCAAAACCCCCTCTTCCCACCACATCACCCCCGTCCTTCAGCAACTCCACTGGCTCCCGGTTAATCAAAGAATCACTTACAAAATCCTTCTGTACACCTACAAGTCTATCCATAACCTCGCCCCTCCTTACCTCTCTGACCTCCTGCACGTTGTTACCCCGTCCCGTGCCCTCAGATCTTCCTCCTCCCTCCATCTCACTGTACCCACTGCCCGCCTTAGCTCTATGGGGAGCACAGCTTTCAGCCGCTCTGCTCCCCAACTCTGGAACTCACTGCCACCTGACCTCCGTAACTCTGCCACCCTGCCCATCTTCAAATCTAAACTCAAAACTCATCTGTTCAGACTTGCTTACTCTCTCTAAACTGCTTCACACAGTCCCCCTCCCTTTTTATTGTTTGTTGTCTTTTATCTTGTATTTTATATCTTTGTTTTTATATTTTCTGTACAGTGACCTTGGGTGTCCCGAAAGGCGCTTTCAAATAAAATGTATTATTATTATTATTAATACACATTTTACAATCAAACTGTGCTGGAAACTGAGAACTTCACAACCTAAAGTATTAAACAGCAAAATAAGTTTGGCATATTGCCTTTGACTAATATCATATTGATATGATGAACTTATACTGTGAGTCTCACACTGTGACTGTTGCACAAGAACACATCGCCATGGTGACGCTCTAATGATATTGTGCAGCCCTACATTTAATTGAATTCTATGGTTCATCAAGATTTATGACTCTGGACCATTTCTGCGCTGCACAGGAGTGACCCCCGTCAAGCTGCTGGAAGTAACTAAGTAACTTCTACTTTAAGTACATTTAAACAAACTGCTTTTTACTTTTACTTGAGTAGATTTTTAGAAGGGTAGCTTTACTTGTACTTAAGTAGAATTTCAATTTCATGTCTTTTTTTTTAAAGATATATTTTGGGGCATTTTAGCTTTTAACTGACAGGACAGTCAAGTGTGAAGGAGAGAGAGAGAGAGAGAGAGAGAGAGAGAGAGAGAGAGAGATGCAGCAGGGGGCCACAGGCCGGAGTTGAGCCCGGGCTGCTGTGGCAACAGCCTTGTACATGGGGCGCCTGCTCTATCCACTAAGCCACCGACGCCCCATTGTTTTGCTTTATTTTATTGTTTTAGTGTTTTTATTGTTTTTAATTGTTTGTTTTATGTCTTATGTTTTTATGTTTATGTACAGCACTTTGTCTCAGCTGTTGTTGTTTTTAAAGTGCTCTATAAATAAAGTTGAGTTCAGTTTTCAGCACTGATCCAAAATTGATGTTGTTTTTTTTTTGTTTTTGTTTTTTTGGCTGGAAATGTGAGAGATAATATTCATTTATGATGACAGTAGTTTCTGAACCAAAATAACCTCTCACACACATTCAAACCTAAAATTACCTCAGCAGGTTAAAAGAACCGTTGAGTAGATTTGAGTCGAAACTTTGAGTCAGAAATTTGATTTAATCCTGAACACGTCAAGAAAAACTGTACACATTTGTGAGAAAAGTCACTCCGTCCGTCTCTCAGACATTTTATCAATATTCTTTCTGACATTTAAATATGACATTTTAATCAACATATTTTTAGACATTTTATTGATAGTTTTTGGGCATTTTACCAACTTTTTCCTGACTTTTTATTAAAACATTTTGGGCGTTTTATCAGCATTTCTTTTTCTGACATTTTATTGCCTTTATTTTAGACATTTATATAATATTTTCCAGACATTTTATCAACATAATTTCAGACCTTTTTTTTTCATAATTTTCGGAGATTTATCAACATTTTTTCTGACATTTTATTACCATTTTCTGAGGCATTTTATTGATGTTTTTCGGATATTTTAATATCTTTTTTCCTGACTTTTTATTAAACATTTTCTGACATTTTATTACCATTTTTTTAAGACATTTAAATAATATTTTTCGGACATTTTATCAACATATTTCGAGACATCTTATTGTGATTTTATGGATATTAACTTTTTTCCTGACTTGTTATTAAACATTTTTCCAGACATTTTACTAATATTTTTATGACATTCTAACAACATTTTTCGGCCATTTTATTTGTATTTTGGGGACATTTAAGTAACATTTTTAATAAACTTTTTAATAATAATTTTTGATTTTTTTTCAGGCATTTTCATAATATTATTAATGATAATAATGTTATTAATGTGCCCCTCTATGTTGGTCATCACAGTTGGAGATGTAACTGTGCAGCACCCTGGTGCGTGAAGTGTGTGAAGTGTTGCATTGCACGTTGTAACCTGTTTCAACAAAATGAATCAAGAATAGAGATGAATGAAAATCAGTGTGTTTAATTAGATAATTCTTCAGAAAATGTGCCGTACCAAGAGTAATTGTCTTCATGTAAGTCAAGTGGGAAAGTTTTATTGTGATATTTATCTGTTAAAATGTGTATCCTTTTCACCTGTAGTGTCTCCAATTAAAACAATTAAACCATTTGTTTTTGCTTGTTCTGAAATTTTACCTCTCTCATAAAAAACAACTATTCACCTTATTTATTTATTTTTATTTTATGTTATTTTGTTTGTTTTAATGTATTTTATTTTAAATTATTTATTGTATTTTTGTATTTTATTTAATTTTATTTTATGTTGTTTTATTTGTTTTAATGTATTTTATTTTAAATTATTTATTGTATTTTCGTATTTTAATTTTATTTTATGTTATTTGTTTTGTTTTATTTACTCATGGATTTAATTTAATTTAATTTAGTTTTACTTTAATCACGTTATTTTATTTTATTGATGTATTTTATCTTAATCATGTATTTGATTTCATTTAATTTTAATTATTTTATTTTCTTCTCCGATGGTTTAACGAGGCGTCTGTACCCTCCCATCCAGCAGGGGGCGAGATGCTGATGCCACGACAGTTTGCGAGCTGCAAATAAACACCCAGAAGAAGAAATCTGAGCTGTAACCGTAGAAGAAGAAGCAACCCTGATGCTGCCCCTGTCACAGTGCGCAAATGCGCATCCAACAGCAGCACGGACCTCCGGTGGACAGCGACAAAACAAACACCAGCAGGCTGGGCAACGACACGTTAGGGCGGAAGAGAAAACAGCGCTTCAGGGGAAAGACACATCCGAAGGGGAACGTCTGTGACACGGCAGGTAAGCCGGACTCACCTGGCGTGGAGCCGTCAGCGGAGCCGCTCTCCTGGCTGACCTGAGCGGATATCTGGGCAGGCCCACCTCGGCTCCTCAGCGTGACATCCATCGGTACTGTAGACAGTGTCAGCGCCGAAATGTCCCGTCAGAGATCAGACACCAAACTGCGTTTCGAAACACGCCCATTAAGCACAATTACTCACATTAACCGCAATATGTCACCCAGAACATTTCATCTGACATGTTTAACGTGTACACTGGACACACTCTTCAATTCGGCCAACATATAACCGATCAAACAGCAGGTACTGCGGCAGACAGGCAACTTTAAAAGCTGTTTTGCTCGTTTTTTTTTTTTCAACATTATTGCCCCGTTGAATAGCATCAGAATGAAGAACGTGACAGTTACTCCAAAGTACACAAGTTGTCTTTTATTCATATTAATACAGTTTGTTAAGAAGTGTGTGCATGCCGAATTTACCAGAAGGAGCTATGGAGTCGTGTAATGTTGTTTAATGACGTTTAAAGTTTAATTTATCTCGGCTCATAATCGATGGAAGCTTAAATTTGGAGATTTCGACAGGGACTTTGGTTTGACAGAATGTGACAGTTACTCCAAAGTGTACAAGTTGTCTTTTATTCAGATAAATACAGTTTGTTAGGTAATGTGTACGCGCCGAATTTACCAGAAGGTTCTGTGGTATCATGTTATGCTGTTTAATAATGTCCAAACTTCAAATGATCTTTCTTTATAATCGATGAAATCTTAAATCTGGTAATTTCCAAAGGGCCTTTGGTGTGACGTCCTACCGTACTGTAACGTTACAGTACAGCGTGCATATGGCTAACTATCAGTAACGGTCGGTCCTGTGAGCCGGTTAGCTCGCTAGCTAACGAGATAAAGAAACTACAGGGGTGATCAAGTGAACACAAGTGATCTGATAACGTTGATTTAAACCACACAGCAGCGCTAACGTTAGCAGCTGTGGTTAGCTAACGTTACAACATCATGGGGCTGGGCTAATTACTGACACGAGACAACTCCACAGCCGTTAGCAAACCGGCAACAGCAACAAAAGCGACGCAATGTCAGAAACCGGTGACGTAGAGTCTGATCTATAAAGTTGTTTTGATGTCAGCACGGTAGAGTGAGCGGTGGCGGCTAAGTAGCGGTGGTTAGTGAGTGTCTTCAGGTATTAGACTGAGCCCAGGTGAAGCTAACTGTCAGCAGCAGCTCGTGTTTCAGAGAAAACAAAACACCGATACCGGGACGTGCCGAGGAACAGGAAGTGAAAATAAAAGTTTAAAGTCACACTGAGAGGCAGCAGGGATAAACACTGCGGCTCAGAATCAATCAATAACTGATGATCAATCATTTCATCTGTCCTTAATTATCCAGAGAAACAGCACAGTATTGATCAGTGATGGAATGTAATAGATTACATCCTCTATTACTGTACTTGAGTATCTCAGCGTTACGCTACTAGAGATGTGAATCACAATACGATATCATCACGACACTGAAGTCACGAGACATTATTACAGTGACATTAGATAAGTTACAGTATGCTGAGTATTGTAATGACGACCTGATCAAGTCTTCAGTCTGATTACATTGTTACAGCAGGCACCATATCAGCCTGGTTACAGCGCGACGCAGCGTCGTGCGGTGTCGGCTCAGATTGTTAACGACACGTGTCGTATACGATAATCCATCGTCTCATCTGGTGTAGTGTGTCATAGTAGACGACAACTGACGCCACGTCTGAGACGCCTCATGATGTCCCAACAGAAAGTCTCGCATGTTTGATTTTCTTCTCCTGTCACAGCCGTCACTTTGACCAATAGGAACACAGACCGATCTGTTGCCATGGAAACTGTAGGACAACAACAGCCCAGGCAGTATAAAAACAAAATCGGGGAGTGCAGCAAAATGCCGCCTACCTACTTTTGTTTATACAGAATGTGCCTTTTTCGGGGCAATGGGGGGCGTGAGCAAGTAACAAAACGTGTAGCTCAGCGTGTGACGTAAACAGTGACGTGGGAGGGAAGCCGCGGCTGGTCAGTCCTTCGGCGATTCTCTCGTAAGTCGGCCCGTTCTTCACCGTCCCCGTCATCTGACGGTTAATGGCCTCTTCGTTTGCGAGGACAAGGAGGGCGCACAATTCCTTGTCTCCCCAGTTGCTCATCTTTACAGTGTCTGTCAGGTTTGTGTTTCCCTCTTGCTACTAGCTGCTCGCTAATTCCTGCTATCAGCTGTTTCCTGTTTATCCACCACCAGTGGCTCGCACGTGCGGCGTCATCAACAGCTCCTCCCACAAGTCATCAACAGCTCCTCCCACAAGTCATCAACAGCTCCTCCCACAAGTCATCAACAGCCCCTCCTGTTGCAGTGGACCAAAAGGGTTCCTCCAATATGTCTACCCTACGAGGTGGAAAATTGGGCACCTCGGATCAACTCGCCAATCTGGCTCTGTGTCTAAACGCTCGCAGCTTGGCGGCAAAACGGCCCAACATTCGCCGACAATCTGGCAGTGTAAAAGGAGCTAATGTTTCCATGCATGAATGTAGCTCCGCCCATCTGGTGACAGTGTTACGTTACCACAGTAACAGGTCAGCTGGGACATGAACAGACACAGTGACTGAGATAATAATAATAATAATAATAATAATAATAATAATAATAATAGCAATAGGACAAGAATAACCTGATGACATCACACATGTCGTGAAAGGCGACCAGTGATGACTGTTGTGGACCGTGGTGCAGTGTGTCATGTCTGTCGCATATGAGTCCACGATGGCGTAATCTGACATAGGGACTGTTAGAAGGGACAGTGATGTCATGTGGTGTGAACCAGGCATTAAGTTAAATTTGTGTTGTTAATAATTTATGTAATAAAGAAATGGATACTTGACACCGTGTGACGATGTGATGTTACCACACAAAAATATTGCCGACACTGTGCTGAATTAGAAGAACTGAAGAAATGTGTACTTGTACTGTACTTGAGTATCTCAGTGTTATGTTACTCCTCCTCTGCACCTCAGAGATAAATACTTGTACTGCACTACATGTATCTGACAGCTTCAGTTACTTTACAGAATTAGATTATTGATATAAAATATAACCCAGATTTATTAAAAGTAAAGAGTGTGATGATTTGTAAATCTTCAGCGGACTGCAGCACAGAGACAAGATCCCATGTTCTCATAGTGGACGGGGCTTATGTAAGAAGTGGGTGGAGTTTAAATTGAAAGAGCTACCAATGAGAGAAGTAGTATTTACACATCAGCCTCAGCACTGAGCTTCAGATAGTTTTTATCACAGGAGTAGCAGATGAAACATGTTCCTTCATCATGAGTTCAGATAAAGACACATTGACTCGTATGATGCTCGTAACAAGTCTCTTATCTGCACCTGAGACTCGTTTCATTACAGTACTCGGCTCAGCCCTCAGACGGGGGTTACAGAGGTAGTAAAGTAAACCCTGGTATGAAAAGTGACGGTTATAACGCCGTGTACATTTGCTTATCTACAGCATTTAAACAAATGTGACCTGACGCAGAGTCTCACCTGAGCAGCTCCGTTCCTCCTGGACAGGTACACATTGTTTCAAGTTCTGTTCTCAGTCCTTTAAGGCTCATTGGTACTAAAGCAGGATTCAAACTTGTGCATCAGCTTTATGTAGACCCTACACTGTGAACACTCAGACCTGCCTGTGTCACTCTGCAGTTACACCTCCAAAACACTAGGGGGCGGCAGAGGTTTCTGTGAAGTGCCGTAAAGTTTAACGCACATTGAACTCACACTAAACGCACACTAAACGCACACTAAACTCACATTAAACGCACACTAAAATCACATTAAACGCACACTAAACGCGCATTAAACGTACACTAAACGCACATTAAACGCACACTAAACACGCATTAAACGCACACTAAACGCACACTAAACACGCACTAAACGCACACTAAACGCACACTAAAGTCACATTAAACGCACACTAAACGCGCATTAAACGCACACTAAACTCACATTAAACGCACACTAAACGCGCATTAAACGCACACTAAACGCGCATTAAACGCACACTAAACGCACATTAAACGCACACTAAACACGCATTAAACGCACACTAAACTCACATTAAACGCACACTAAACGCGCATTAAACGCACACTAAACTCACATTAAACGCACACTAAATGCGCATTAAACGCACACTAAACGCACATTAAACGCACACTAAACACGCATTAAACGCACACTAAACGCACACTAAACGCACACTAAACACGCACTAAACGCGCACTAAACGCACACTAAACGCACATTAAACGCACATTAAACGCACACTAAACGCACACTAAGCGCACATTAAACGCACATTAAACGCACATTAAACTCACACTAAACTCACACTAAACTCACACTAAACGCACATTAAATGCACATTAAATGCACATTAAACGCACACTAAACGCACATTAAACGCACATTAAACACACACTAAGAGTGCGCAACATCATGTCATTTAGCCTGTTTCTTAAATTCTACTCATCAGCCTAGTATGCTTGCAAAGCAACATGGGAGTTCTGGAGTTCACGGGGAATTCAGTGCGGGAGCTGTGGCGAAAATCAGTTCTGAAACCGAAGTTTTTTGGGCTCCGGTTTCCAAAACAAAATAGTCCACACGAGTGGTGTGATAAAAAAATATGATACACATGCCAAAGCAGCAGGTGGCGATGTCACAACGGAAAGGCCATTTTAACCAATCAGAAGTCAGAGTCAATACCAGAATAGGGAAGTGCAGAAAATAAAAACAACCCGATCCACAAAAGTAACGCGACCAAATTCAGCAGCAGAGGCGCCTGAACGATCAACTACACTACCACGAGAGCAGCGACGGGCCTGCCAACGGAGTTTCTGGATCCGGCCGGGTCGGACCGCCGTTGGCAGGCCCGTCGCTGCTCTCGTGGTAGTGTAGTTGGGGTAGCTAGCTACTGAAGACCAGCAAAAGTATATAGTTATATAGTTGTGCTTTGTGATATTGTTTGAGGGAACTGTAACACAAGGTAACTGCATACGAGTGGATGCAACCGTCACTAATGCTAGCGTAGGTCCTCGGGGATTTAAGCTGTCATTACTTTAATTTTGACACTCTAACCTGTGACAACACATTATCTAAGGCTGTAAGGACTGTAACGGTTGGTAGCTGCTGTTGATTTTGTTTAGATATGTTGAATTATATTTTTATGGGTTATTGTTTGTCGGACGATTGAGCTAAGCTAACTGACGCTAACGTCAGCTGTCACTTGTTGCCATAGCAACGGTAAACATTCACATACGGGCTAAGTGCAGAGTGCAGAATCAAGCTTCATTGTAAATATAGTTAAGACACATTGTATTTAACACAGGATGTGGGATTCTAGCAGTTAGTAAACTTTTAGAAAAGAGGTATTTACTGTCGCTCTGAAGTCAAACAAGCGCGACAGTTAATAAAATACTGTGGTTATCCTATCTACACGCAACCACTGGCACCGGAGTCTTCCAAAAACTTCACCCTGGACTCCGGTTTCAAAGAAATGCGGTTTCAGGGCCCCAAAAGTGCGGTTGCGTGTGGCCAAAAGGCCAAATCGCATAGAATAATAGACGGTTACAGAAGTACACGGGTCGGTGTGGACTAGGCCTAATAATAGCAAGAATGTTTTGTTTGAACTGGTGCACGTAGATTTCTTTTGTTTAACCAGGGCAGAACTATTTGACGGTGTAATGGTCAGTACCGTCGATGCCCCGGGGTGTAGCAGTGATGCCGACTGTCAAGCGTTTCCAGTGGGAGAGAGGGAATCGTGGGTGTAGCCCGCTCTGTATGTATGGAGCCACATCAAACCCACCAATAGAAACTCTTCTCTCATCCATCAGCGTAGGCCCCGCCCATTAAGTGCAGTTGAACTTGCAAGCAAAACTTTAACTCGCAAGCCCAAGAGGACTGGTTTATAAGCAAACTTATCATATGTTTTTAATTACAAACTTGATTTTTGGTTGCAGTTCAAGAAATATGCTCTCAAAACAGTTTTATATGATCGCAACAAAAAGACACAAAAATACCTCCATAAACGAGCAGATGAAGATGCTTGAGTTTGTGTCAGGTTTGAATTTCGACTTCAGTTGGGAAAAATGTCCAAAAAACGCAGAATAATTCGTAAAGGGTGAACTTTATTAATCTGAAAAATAAAAGCACACGTCCTGACGAAGCTGAATGTTCTTTTTTTTTTTTTTTTTTTTTTTTTTGTTAAAGATATTTTTTGGGCATTTTTAGCCTTTATTTGATAGGACAGACAAGCATGAAAGGGGGAGAGAGAGGGAGTGACATGCAGCAAAGGGCCACAGGCTGGAGTTGAACCCGGGCCGCTGCGTCAACAGCCATGTACATGGGGCGCCTGCTCTACCACTAAGCCACCGACGCCCCAAAGCTGAATAATCTGATGTTTGACTGTGATGATGTCACTGATGATGCCGCTGATACTGTCGTCCTTCTTTTCTGACACTGCATGTTTTAATAACTGTGGTTTAATCTTGTCTAAAATGTGATGACTTCCTGTTTCCTGTTCTGACCTCTAACAATGTGTCCTGATCACATGACCTGTCCTCAGAGACCATGGTGGGCGAACGCCGCAATGGGAACCTGCTGGTCCAGCTGGGCCCGAGACTGCAGGCGTATCCAGAGGAGCTGATCCGCCAGCGCCGCAACCACGAGGGCCAGACGGAGTACCTGATCCGCTGGTGCCTCGTCACCATCGACGACGGCTCTAGCTCTGGAGGCGGAGCCAGTGAGGCGGGCGGAACGGGTGGCGGCAGCTCCGGGGTGGACGGCTCCGGTGGCTCCACGTCAGGAGAGAGCAAACCGGAGAACATCCTGATGTGGATGTCAACGGAGGACGTGTACGCCAACTGCCCCACCCTGCTGGGGAAGAGGAAGACGGACTCACAGCGGCCCCTGCAGCAGGAGGCGCAGCAGGGCGAGTCATCAGATGGTGGTCAGAGGAGCGGCGCTGAGTTTCCGGCAGACGTCACATTTGACGAGGTGGAGCTGTCAGACATGAAGGAGGATGTGAAGAACCTGGTACGGCGAGCCAGGAAGCAGATGGCCAAGAAGAGCGACTTCTCCATCAGCATCACGCACACCATCCATGTGCTGAGCGCCTACGCCAGCATCGGCTCACTGGTCGGCGTCTTCAAGGAGACGGGCGCCCTCAACCTGCTGATGGAGCTGCTGTGTAACAAGGAGACGCAGACGAGACGCAGCGCCGGGAAGATGCTGCGAGCGCTCGCCTCACATGATGCAGGTAAGCACTAACTTCGTTTATAACACCACCTGGTGGAATGCTGTGCCCTGATTGGCTGGCAGCTGTCTGTTAAAATCAGGGTTTATGACGCTGCAGGTTACCATAGCAACAGCACTGATGCTTCAGCCCTGGTGAAAGGAGCAGTTCAACGTTTTGGGGGAAACACTTTGTTGCTGATAGAAGTTTGGTTTGTGGTCAGATGAAACATGCTAAGTTAACAGTTTCCCTCTGTTTCCAGTCTTTATGCTAAGCTAAGCTAAGCTAACCAGCTGTAATCTCAGTCTTACTGTAAAGATGTGAAACTCACCAAACAGACATCAGAGAACTCCCAACTACAAAGGCAGACTGCTGCATCACCTCACGCCGCCGTGTCTTGGCCAAATGATTGCACCTGAATGCACCGCAAAGAGCCGACGGCCAATCAGCACGTACGATCTGTGCCTGCGTCAGAGGAAGTAACTCTCTGCACCTGCAGACAGCAGGAGAACATATTAAGTTTAATAACAGCTGCTGCTGCTGCTCTTCTTCTTCTTCTTCTTCTTTAGCTGCTAACTGCTAACAGCTGCTGTTCTTTCTCTTTGAGTTAGCTGCTTGCCGCTAACTGCTAACAGCTAACAGTAACCTTTTTTTAACTCTCCTGTGGTCGGTCGTACACAGTGCGTCGTCAAAATGTCACACCTGTCTCATCCATGATCCCGACCTGTCAGCTGTCACAAACACAGACAAGATTTGGTGTCTCTACCTGCGTTACGGGTTTAAAGCTGAGACAACTTTGTCCCCTCATTCTGCGTTCGAATCTTTTTATACAGAATGGCAGATCACCTGGTTGGTCATGTGACCCTCATCATGTCTGATATCAGAGCAGCAGCGTGTTCACACTGCTGGACGTGAACCTGTGAGGATACGATATCCAGTACACATTGTACAATGTTTAGCCAACTGACAGTGGGGCTGGTAGTTGAGCCCATGGCTAAGTAACTTGCTAAGGCTAGCTAATGTTAGCAAGGCTAACCTGTTGATCAGTTAACTTTAAGCCAAGCAGACATCACAAACAATAGCTGTGTCCCAATTTAGGACCCGCCCTAAATTGGGACACAGCTGTTATCTGAAGAAACTGGTAACACTAAACAACTGTATGCGAGGCGAAAATGTTCGAAAAGAAACTTACATGGTTCCGTTTGTGGCAGCGTTACGCTTTCGTCCACCAAGGCGATGGTTTTGCATTGCAGTGGCTGAGTTTAGAGCTCCGGTCACTTGGCATGCCGGCCTGTCTCCAAGGATCGAGTCCAAGACATCGAAATGCAGATTTCTCCTTGACCGCCCGTTGCCACTTCGGCTGAGGTCCTTCTTTTGGTCCCAGTAATCTTTTTTTTTTTTTTTTTTTTTTTTTTTTTTTTAAGCTTTTTAAGTTTTTTGCTGATCTGGTCGACGGTCCTCTCGTATCCTGCAGCAGCCATCTCACGCTGTATTTGGATAAATACCAACTTGGTTCATGAAGCTCCCTCGAGTTTGTTTTGAACCTTTGCTGACGACCATAAGGCAAGGAGACAGCTTGTTTCCTCGATGGACTACTGTTGCTTTGATGCATCCATGGCTTCACTCCTCGCTGTTTTTTTTCAAAAATGGCGCTTCACGTGGCCTTGTTTATTGTTGTTGGTCTCAATAACCCCACCCCCTCCCCCGTGACATATGTGGTTTGTTCTTCGAGTCCAGCAAAGAACTGGTGCCACACTGGAACTGTTTTGTTTCTGGCCCAGAGCCAGTCGTGGGTGATGGAAAAATCCACCAGCTAAGCAACTTTATTTACAGGCCAAAATATAAGCTGCGTTTTTGTGTCACATAAATATTAGTTTCAGTACGTTTTATCGTGATAATTTAAAGCTCCCATCTGCTCAGCAGTGATGAACTGGACACGTCTCAGGCTTTTATGTCTCCATGCCAACAACAGCTGAGGCCAGACAGACGCATCCTGTTTTCAGGATGAACACGATATCTCAAGAATACCACCTTGGCGTGTTGGCTTGTTGTAGCAGGTGCTCAGTCCCTGCCGGGCCCTCTGTTTCCATCCTCACAGTGTGCCGGTGTCAGACGGTGGGTCGCTGCTGCTGCTGCTGCTGGCTGTATGTGCTTAAGCCCCGCCCACTCACACACATTCTCATTGACTGATGAATTGGCGCTGGTTATTTATATTATTGTGGCGTATTGATTATGAATCCAGTCCATCTGATGCTGGTTTTGTTTCATCACTGGAGCCGGTATCTCACTATCACTATCCTCATTCAGATTTTAAGAAGCTACAACTGAAGCCTTGTTTCCACCAAACACTTTGAGTTTGGAACCAGCAGTAAGCCTTCAGACATGGTACCTAGACCCTCGGTGTGTTCAGACAGTCCTCTTAAATGTGGGCGGGGTTGTTGTCACTCACTGCTCCGTCCAGCACTCGCTGTATTTCCTCATCAGCGGTGACACAGATGGAAGTCTGCACCTGGTTTATCGTCCACAGAACGAGGCTGCACGCCCACATTTTCACAACAAAATAGAACAGGCTGCAGTGAGAGTCTCTCTCCATGGGATATTTAAAAATAGCAGCTTTGTGCATTTAGTCCTTCTCAGGCAAGCTCAGGGGTTTAGTGTTGCTGTAGCCCACAGGAAGTGAGGATTAGAATATATGACCTTCACATAATCCGCTCCAAATTAATCTATATTTTTAAAGTCATTACTAAAAGTGTGTGTCATATAAAAACTAAAGTGATGGTCAAAGTTGTCACAGTGAAATTTAAGGTGTGCTGATGGATTCACGTCATCAACTCATGCATTGAGTAACATTACAAGTTAACGTTCCACCTTAAAAGTTGCCGGCAGTCGGCCCAGTGAATGAAGTTATTTTTTTCTCTTTCATTTTATAGTTGTAGTTTACTGATGTATGAACAGAGGTTACATAAAACCAGAGTGACCGTCCTCTACTGACCAATCAGACTGCAGGGTTGATCAGAGAATAGTTTTAGTTGTCAGGTTGGTGTGATGTGGTGTGACACGTCTGATGAGGACACACTGAGCCGGCTGCTGGTCAACATGATAAAGACTCAAACATGTTGCTATCTGATAAAAAGCTGTGAACAGAGTGACTCTGTAAAACCCTTAACGTCTGCCATCCCTCACTACTTCCTCTTCTTCTTCTCTGTCTCATTCTTCCTCTGTGTGTGTGTGTGTGTGTGTGTGTGAAGCCCAAACTCTTTTTACAGTTTCAATAATTCAGAAACAAACAGAGAGGTTTCTTCTTTTTTTTTTTTTTGGTCACATGTGGAGAAAAATCCTGGGAGGGGAGCAGCTGAAAGTTTTTCCCATGAGTCATCTGGGCTGCGGTCTCACACACACACACACACACACACACACACACACACACACACTCTGACTGAGTTTCCAGAGAACAAACCAG
Organism: Epinephelus lanceolatus; assembly: GCF_041903045.1. NCBI lineage: Eukaryota > Metazoa > Chordata > Actinopteri > Perciformes > Serranidae > Epinephelus > Epinephelus lanceolatus. The sequence goes on from NC_135750.1 coordinate 701,215, forward strand.
AGTTCATAAAAAGAATCTGTTGGACGTTCAGTCAGAGATCATTTGAATTTTAAACCAATGGGATGTCAGCGAGACAGAGGGGGCGGAGCCTGCTGCTCAGGTGTCGCCCTCAGATCTGATCTGAGAGCAGCTTGATATGTCACAGTTTATTCTGTGTGATGAGTGAAGCAGTGAAGTTATGTTTGTAAAACATGCTGAGTCATGGAGGAGACGGTCCTGCCTGTCACTAACACGTCCTGCACAGTCGCGCGTTAATGACATGAGTCACAGCCCAGCAGGGTTGATGATGATGATGATGATGATGATGGTGGTGGTTCACAGTGAGCCAGTGAACTTTATTTCTACTGCAGTTTAGAGACAAACAGAGCTGATCTCACAGCAAAAACAAAAGGAAGCAGAGAAACAGAAAAGTCTAAGAACAGTAAAATAACAGAGTAATGATTACCTGTCATTGTTGGTCCTGGAGCTGGGGACAGACACAAGCCTGGGGTTGGATAGTCTCAGGTCTCTCACAGTGTGATATGAGGGGAGGAGCTCAGTGATGTCAGACGGGGCGGGGCTGTTTAACACTTTGTAGACAAACATCAGAGGCCCGTTGCACAAAACACCTTAAGTTAAGATTTTCCTTAGAGTCCTTGTTAAGGCTTCCTCAAGACAAAATCAATTGCACAAAGACCCTTAAGTCTTCTCCTTAAGGTTTCATTAAAATATTGACTTAAGTATTTATGGTTTTAAAAAAGAAAAACCCTTAAAGTAGCTCTGACTCTATCTTAACTGCAACATGACCACAATTTGCCATGTTTGTGCCAAATTTGAAGACATTCCCTCATGGTGTTCTTGAGATATTGCATTCACACAAATGAGAAAGACAAGGCCACAGTGACTTTGACCTTTGACCTGTGGCCACTGAAATCTAATCGGGTCATCCGTGAGTCCAAGTGGACGTTTGTGCCAAATTTGAAGAAATTCCCCTGAGGTGTTCTTGAGATACTGTGTTTACAAGGATGGGACGTACAGATGGACAACCTGGACACGTCATTCCTCCGACTGCAGCTATCACTGTAGAGCCGGCAGGAAGTTAACAGGTGACTCAGGTCAGAGGTGGATGTGACATCACTGTAGAGCCGACAGGAAGTTAACAGATATACGTCGGTTCAGGCTCACTGGCCATTGTTGTTAAAATGGCGGCACTCTGCCGTCTGTGTTTGGTCTGTCAGGCGAACATCAGGTCAGTGGAGGTCGTTCAGCCGCAGGTATAAAGCCCACTGATTCTGACGGACCAAACAGGAAGTCAGTGACATTCAGACAGAGGCCAGGACTGTCTCCTCTACAGCAGGAAATGATGTCATCATCATCATCATCATCAAGGCAGCTTTGTTTTCCTGTTGGAGCGGAGGAATGTGGTCATTCAGCTGAATCACACTCTGAACTTTATCACACAGGAAGTTCAGTCTGTCACTACACCCTGCAGTCACTACTGAGGGAAAAGTGAAACCACCAGGCTCAGCTAGACGGACAGACGGACAGACAGACAGAGGGACAGACAGACAGACAGAGGGACAGACAGGGACAGAGTGAGGCTGCAGTTTGTTCACCAGCTTTGAGTCTTCTTCTGAGCAGGATGTGTGTGTTAGATCAGAAGAAATAAACGTTTCAGGTGTTTGAATGTGACGCGTGGAGACAGAGAACAACCTGCAGGTGGCCACCTGTTGTCATGGTTACAACAGATGATGACACGTCACACACACACATACTGCTGAGGACCCACCGACCCACGGTGATGATAACATCCTGTCTGTCAGCTGACCAGTGTTCAGTCGGTGGTCTCAGATTTATGATGCGTGGTGAACAGATGAACCGACGTTTCACACCTGAGAAAGAAAAGGCAAATGGGAGGCAGGTCTAAAGTGGGACAGCACAGAGGGGTCCAGATGGGACTGTGTAGGAGGGGCCTAACCACAGCGTGTTTGAAGGCAGCTGGGACAGACCCTGAACTAAGACTGGAGTTAGTAGAGACGAGGACACTTGACCCAACACAATGAAAAACCTCCTTTAAGAATTTGGCAGAATGATATCTAAGGGACAGTTATTTATTTTGGATAAGTAGCAGGGCTGAACATTAACGTTTGTCCTCCTGTCCTCCTGTCCTCCTGTCCTCCTGTCCCCTGTGCAGGAAGTCGTGCGTATGTCCTGCTGTCCCTCAGTCAGCAGGACGGCATCGAGCAGCACATGGACTTTGATAACCGCTACACTCTGCTGGAGCTGTTTGCTGAGACCACGTCGTCAGAGGAGCACGGCATCTCCTTCGAGGGGATTCACCTGCCGCAGGTACACACACACACACACACACACACACACACACTGTGTCAGCTGGTTTCTGTTTGTGTTATAATTTGTGATGTTTTCTTTCACAAAATGTTTGTCTACAGATATTTAAATATATATTCACATAAACAAGTTTAAATTAATGAAGTTTATTAATATTATCGTTGATCATTAATATTGAAATAATTAGTAACATTTTTATTGTTATAATTATTTACTATTGTTGTTGCTGCAGTTTTTATTATATATTAATGTTAATGTTGATTAAATGAATCAAATAATAATCAGTGATATTGATTAATAATATTTTTCACGTTATCGTATTTCATTATTTTCTATTTTTATTATTATTATTGTCTTTTTATTATTGTTATTATTATTATAATTATTGATTATTGAGTACTGATTGTTTATGTGTTGTTTATGTGCTGTTGTTGATTACTAATTATGTGTGTGTGTGTGTGTGTGTGTTTGTGGTGTGTGTGGTGTGTGTGGTGTGTGTGCTCAGATTCCTGGGAAGCTGCTTTTCTCTCTGGTGAAGCGCTACCTGTGTGTGACGTCACTGATGGACAAACTTAACACGGCGGGGGCGGAGTCTAACTCTGACAGACAGGATGCCAGCCCCTCCCCCGCCTCCTCCTCCAGCGCCGCCCACCAGGCAGAGCACCTCCGCGTCCAGCGAGAGTTCGACTTCACCATGGCCATGGCCAACCTCATCTCGGAGCTGGTCCGTGTGATGGGCTGGGACCGCAACCGCCAGCCTCCCGACGGCTCCGCCCACCATCCAGGTGGGGGCGGGGCTTGTGGGGAGGAGCTGGGGGAGGAGGCATCCCGCCCCGTCCTCAGATCCATCTTCCAGCCCCGTTTCTGCGCCTCCCCTGTCGTCCTCACCGCCACCTCTGCTGTAGCCGCTCCTGCCGCCGCCACGCCACCAAAAAAGAAGACTGGAAATGGATATAAAACACGCTCTGACTTCGCCAGCCGCTCGGCCTACGTGGAGTACGTCCAGGACAACCTGAAGAGCGGCATGATGGTCCGCATGCTGGAGGACTACGAGGAGGTGAGCTCCGGAGACGAGGGAGAGTTCCGCTACAGCAACGACGGCTCGCCACCTGTTCAGGTGAGGAAACATGGCGTCGATACAAAGACTCACACAGACACGTCAGCACAGTGAGCCGAGATCACTATAGCTTCTAATCATTATTACTGTGACATGTTGGTGAGTGACTCCTGTCAGCCTGCAGCGCCTCCTGCTGGTTAAAGCAGAGGAGTCAGGTGTTCAGAGAAACCTGATCTGATTGGATCAAATCTTAAAAACAGGTTGTTCAGGAGAAACAAAATGATCAGATCATGTAATCTGGTCCTGATTTTGATCCGGACCAAGTCTTCAGTTTGTCCAAAACATGTTGGGAGGATCAGGATCAGGATCGGGATCAGGATCGGGATCAGGATCAGGCTGTGTCTCGTTAACAATAATACTAAAAAAAAGATTTTTAGTATCATATGAAAAATTCGTTAAGATCAAAACTTAACTCACTACAGCAGAGACCTGCTGCTGCTGATGATGATGATGATCAGTGACATCAGGAGGGAAACAATGGATATATGGACATCAGTTATTGGACTAATCAGTTGTTACATAGCAACATAAAATCCAACATGGCGTCCCCCTGATAACGTCCCTGGACCTGTTGAGTCTGGAGGACAGCATTGTGTGATGTGTCCTGTGTGTGTGTGTGTGTGTGTGTGTGTACTGCGTTCAGGTGTACTGGAACTCCCTGTCCAGGACGTACTGGGTCCACTGGCACATGGTGGAGATCCTGGGCAGCGGCAGCAGCAGTCAGGCTGAGAAGGAGACGCAGGAGAAGGCCTCCACCCTGACGGAGACTCTCAAACTCACCGCGGGTAAGATCCCATCACACCTGACGCCTCCACCTGTCCCTCAGCTCAGGTCAGGTGACCCTGTTTGTGTCTCTGCTCCCACAGTGAGTCAGACGTTCTTCTCCAAGCCGCCCGGAGGGCTGTACTCTCTGCCCTACCTGTCGGAGGGTCTGCAGAGGGAGCCGCTGGCCCTGAGCCGGGCCGAGTGGTGGGAGATCCTCTTCTTCATCAAGAAGCTGGAGCTCAAGCAGCAACAGGAAGTCAACAGCATCCTGCTGCAGAGCCTGGACGACCAGGTGAGACACACACACCCACCCAGGGGCATGATGGGTAAAAAACTATTCACTCACACCTGTCTGTCTGTCCCACAGGAGACGGAGTTGGACGACTTGTCTCTGATTGGTCTGTCTGTCCCCGGAGACGTGGCGAAGAAGCTGCTTCACTACCTGAAGCAGAAGCTGCCGTCGTCGTGTCTCAGTGACCTGCTGTGTTCACACACCTTCTGCAAACACTACCTGAGGAGAGGAGGAGGAAGTCTGGAGGACGAAGAGCTGCTGGGTGAGGACGCACAGGACATGTGTCTCTGTCAGGACGCACAAGACATGTGTCTGAGTTTCTAAATCTGTCTCCATGTCTGTGACTGTTTGTTTCCAGCTGAAGGCTCTCTGGGTTCGTCCAACTTGGCAGGAGGAGGGGGAGGAGGAGGAGGAGGGGGAGGAGGAGGAGGGGGACCAAACTCCTCCTCTTCATCGTCAGCCTTGGCCTCCTCTTCCTCTGCGTTGGGCTCTGTCTCTAAGAAGGCAAAGAAGGAACTTCCTCCTGACTCAGGCTGTGGCAGCCCGGAGACGGAGAACGAGCTGCCGTCAGAGGACGACAGCAAATACCCCGAAGACCTGGAGGACAAGATGAAAGGTGGGAGATGGGGACAGGTGTCCACAGGGACTCTGTGTCCCTTCAGGTGGACAGTAACATCAGAGTCAGAGTCCATTTGTCTGTCCTCCCTGCAGTGTTCAACAACCCGCGGGTCCAGGGGAAGAAGACGGTGCTGGAGAAGCTGGGGGAGGTGGTGGACATCCTGAAGAAGGGCGGGGCGTCCTCAGACCACGCCCAGCAGCTGGCCGCCGTCCTCTTCATCACCAGGCTGCTGGAGGAGAAGGGAGCACAGGAGAAGAACTCCATGAGGAGCGACTCGGCTCAGACCATACGGTGAGACGCCATCATCAGTGGACCGCTCCAGGAAATACACAGAGCCAGAGACAACATATAGGTGTGGTGTATCCCAGGATAGAGTGTGGAGTGTTCCAGGAGATACACAGAGCCAGAGTGTAGTTCAGGGGAGCTGGGAGAGCAGATGACGATGTGTGTCCCTGAATGTGTGAGGTTCACTGTGTGATGATGTGTCTTCTGTGTGTCCTCCATCAGGGACAAGGTGCTGAAGCTGCTGGTGGAGCTGCTGGGCTCGTCCTCCAAAGACCTGGTGGTCAGCACGCTCAGACTCACCCACCTCCTAATGCTCAAATACGAGTGGAGGGTTTCCTTTGCCACCGAGGGCGGAGTCAAAGCTGTCCTGTCCTGCATGCAAGAGTTCTCCGCCATCACTCACGTCCAGCAGCTGGCGCTCGCAGTAAGACACACCCCTCACATCCACTGTCCTCAGATGGATGCAGCTACATGCTGCAGCTTTGTTAAACAGCTGCAAATGATCTGAGGATCTGTGACATCACAGGCTGTGACATCACAGACTCCCCCTGTCATTAATCTGTAAAACCATGATGTCACAGTTTTAAGATGGCCGTCCTGTGTGATCTGTTGTTGTTGTTTGTGTCAGACTCTGAAGGTCATCACCGGAGCCAGTAAACACGACCTGCGCAGTGTCGGCAGCAGCCTCCCGCTGTCTGAGTCTGGCACTCAGATGATGTTGGAGATCTTCGCCAGCATTGGCTCGGCCACGCCCGAAGGCTCCAAGGGCCTGTTGGGAGCTATCCCCGCTGCCGTTGACCTCATGCTGCAGACTAAAGGGTAACTTCCTGTCGCTGGTTCAGGTGTTGACTTCCTCTGAAGGTTCCTGTTACTGACAGCGGTTTTCTGTGTGCAGCTGCATGCTGTCGGTGAGAAACGGCCTGCTGGTCATCATCATGCTCATCTCCAACCACAAGAGCCTGGCGGAGCAGCTGGTGGCCGCCGATGTCACCGCCGTCCTCAAGAAGTGTCTGACTCTGTCCAGAGCTGAGACCATGCTCGCCATCATCGCCCTCAACCACATCTCCATGGTGCACAAGCTGGAGAGCAAAGGTACCCCCCCCCCCCGGATCACATGACTCCATGGTGATGAAGCTGTAAACTCACCAACATAGAGCTTAATGTTGACGTCAGTACAGTCCATCCTGTCTGTGGGACTGAAGCTTTGTCTGTCCTGTGTGTGTGTGGGTGTGTGTGTGTGTGTGTGTGTGTGTGTGTGTGTGTGTGTCATCAGAGAGTCGTGAGCAGCTGGACCTGAAGGACACGGAGCTGCAGATGTTGGTGGTGAGTCTGAAAGAGCTGACGGCCACTAAGGAGGTGATCCAGACTCTGGAGCAGCTGCTGTGTGACGACACCTCTCAGCTGGAGGACCAGCGCAGTCAGGTACAGAGTATACCTGTCACCTGTGACTCACCTGTGATTCATCAGAGCTCCAGTGTGTCACAGTCACAACCATATATAGACCTTTAACACTGTCACTTCAGCCATGCCAAATGACTCTGGATCTGTGTAGCTTGGAGTTAAACTTCTCTCCTGCATCCTGTTGTGACCTCACATATCTGAGTTAATGTCTGATCTTCACCATCAGCTGAAAACTCATCCTCATCCTGCTGCTTCACAATAAAAGTTTTTGCATATCAGAGTAACAGGAGACTTTTATTGTTAAGAGTCTACAGGAAGTGAAATGTGTTCATCACCGAATTAGTGGATTTATGGAGACACAAATACCTGCTGCACTGGGCTGACGGCCCAAACCATGCTGAGCCAAGTCATACCAAACCAAGTCGAACCAGACCAAACCAAACCAAACCAAGTCGAACCAGACCAAACCAAACTAAACCAAGTCATACCAAACCAAGTCGAACCAGACCAAACCAAACTAAACCAAGTCATATCAAACCAAGTCGAACCAAACCAAACCAAACCAAGTCGAACCAGACCAAACCAAACTAAACCAAGTCATACCAAACCAAGTTGAACCAGACCAAACCAAACCAAGTCGAACCAGACCAAACCAAACCAAGTCGAACCAGACCAAACCAAACTAAACCAAGTCATACCAAACCAAGTCGAACCAGACCAAACCATGCTGAGCCAAGTCATACCAAACCAAGTCGAGCCAGACCAAACCAAACCAAGTCGAACCAGACCAAACCAAACCAAGTCGAACCAGACCAAACCAAACTAAACCAAGTCATACCAAACCAAGTCGAACCAGACCAAACCAAACTAAACCAAGTCATACCAAACCAAGTCGAACCAGACCAAACCAAACCAAGTCGAACCAGACTAAACCAAGTCATACCAAACCAAGTTGAATCAGACCAAACCAACCCAAGTCGAACCAGACCAAACCAAATCAAGTCGAACCAGACCAAACCAAACTAAACCAAGTCATACCAAACCAAGTCGAACCAGACCAAACCATGCTGAGCCAAGTCATACCAAACCAAGTCGAGCCAGACCAAACCAAACCAAGTCGAACCAGACCAAACCATGCTGAGCCAAGTCATACCAAACCAAGTCGAACCAGACCAAACCAAACCAAGTCGAACCAGACCAAACCAAACTAAACCAAGTCATACCAAACCAAGTCGAACCAGACCAAACCAAACTAAACCAAGTCATACCAAACCAAGTCGAGCCAGACCAAACCAAACCAAGTCGAACCAGACCAAACCAAACTAAACCAAGTCATACCAAACCAAGTCGAGCCAGACCAAACCAAACCAAGTCGAACCAGACCAAACCAAACCAAGTCGAACCAGACCAAACCAAACTAAACCAAGTCGAACCAGACCAAACCAAACCAAGTCGAACCAGACCAAACCAAACTAAACCAAGTCATACCAAACCAAGTCGAGCCAGACCAAACCAAACCAAGTCGAACCAGACCAAACCATGCTGAGCCAAGTCATACCAAACCAAGTCGAACCAGACCAAACCAAACCAAGTCGAACCAGACCAAACCAAACCAAGTCGAACCAGACCAAACCAAACTAAACCAAGTCATACCAAACCAAGTCGAACCAGACCAAACCATGCTGAGCCAAGTCATACCAAACCAAGTCCAGCCAGACCAAACCAAACCAAGTCGAACCAGACCAAACCAAACTAAACCAAGTCATACCAAACCAAGTCAAACCAAACAAAACAAAGTCAGTGTTTGGTTTGTCCATTCTGGGCTACTGTAGAAACATGGTGGTGCAACATGTTGATCTCTGTAGACGAGGACCTGCTCCCTGTGTAAATAAACGTCTCATTCTGAGGGAACCAGAACACAACCATGATTTAAATCTGACACACTGGAGTTTTAAAACATGATGATGATGATGATGATGTCACAGAATATGATGAAGCCACCTCACAGGATACAGTCGTTAAATATTGGTGATTATTGGTTGGTCAGGTGACCCACAGTCGAGATACGTATCAAGACCTGGTTCGTCTGATGGAGCAGCACCGAGCAGACCGGGCCGTCCAGCTCTCCATCCTCAGGTACTGACCCCCCACAGTGTCATGGTGATGATGATGATGATGATGATGATGATGAAGCCGCTTGTCTGATTGGCTGTTTGTCTCTGCAGGATCCTGAACAAGTTCCTGGATAACTACCAGGAGGACATGCTGCCATGGCACGAGAGCATCGAGCCCTGCCTGTCCTCCATGACGGCCTTCATCAACGACAGAGAGGTCGGTACACAGCACGTACACACATGCGCGCACACACACACACACTTTCTGTATGCAAACGTTTGACCTGCTGTGATTCGTCATTTAGGTGGTCCAGCTGTTCATCCGCTTCCTGTACCGCCTGGCGTCCCTGAACAAAGACTACGCGGTGGTGATGTGTCGCCTGGGGACCAAAGAGGCTCTGGTGAAAGCTCTGGACAAACACAGCACCAACCTGCTGCTGGTCACCGAGCTGCGTGACCTCATCACTGACTGTGAGAAGTACGCCAGCCTCTACAAGAAGATGACCACAAGTGTCCTCGCAGGATGTATCCAGGTATGCAGGACACACCGTTAACTCTTCACAACGCCGCCACTGCTGCAGCAAGTCTGCCTGGAAACGGCTTCCTGACAACACCACAGCGACTCAATTTAAAAAACATTATTCGGTTTACTGAACGTGTAAAGATCATAGAAGAAGAAGGGTCCTCTTTTTTTCCCCTCCGCACTGTGGATAGCCGCCAAAGGTCAAAGGTCACTGTGACCTAGCATCCCACTCATTCTCATTAATGTGTCACCACAAAAAGGGCTTGAGGGAGTTTCCTCAAATTTCGAACAAACTTGCACTTGAACAGAAGATTAAACTGATTAGAATTTGGAGGTCAAAGTCAAAGGTCACTGTGACCTTGCATCCATCACATTCTTGTGAACACAATATCATAAGAACAGCTTGAGGGAGTTTCCTCAAATTTGGCACAAATGTCCCCTTGGACTCAACAATGAACTGATAACTTTTTGGTGATCGTGGATCAGAGGTCGAGGTCACTGTGACCTCACAAAACTTGTTTTTATGCCTCCCAGCTGGTGATAACTGGCTGGAGGCATTATGTCCGTCCTTCTATCCATCTGTCCCATCCTTGTGATCACGATATCAAGAACACCTCAAGGGAATTTCTTCAAATTTTGGCACAAACATTCACTTGAGCTCAGTGATGAACTGACTAGATTTCAGTGGTCATAGATCAAGTTAGCCATGACCTTACCTGTCTCATTCTTGTGAACACGATATCTCAAGAACAGCTTGAGGGCATTTCCTAAAATTTGATGCAAACGTCCACTTGGGCTCAAGAATAAACTGATTAGAATTTGGTGGTCAAAGGTCTTTTTGACCTCATCTGTTTCATTCTTGTGAACGTGATATCTTAGGAATGCCGTGAAGGAATTTCTTTAAATTTGACACAAACAACCACTTAGTCTGAAGACTAAACTAATTAGAATTTGGTCGTCAAGGGTCAAAGGTCACTGTGACCTTACAAAACATATTTTTCTGCCTCCGTGTCGGTGATAGCTGTGGCTAGAGGCATTATGTTGTCGTCACTGTGACCTTGTCAGCTTACAACAGTGTGGTGATCAAAGCACAACACTTAGCAGCAACCTCCGCCAGCCGATCTTCCCTCAAACAATGAGACTTGCTATATTCGTCGTGGTGGTTCCTGACTGACATTTCGTACAGTAGCAAGGAGCAACAGTGACATCATGAGCGCTGCTCTGAGGAGTTCAGAGATTTTAATAAAGAAGTGCTCTGAGCGACCACAGAAAAGAGCCAGGGCGCTCTGAAAAAGAACGCTGGGCATGTTGCTTCATCTATAGAAGGCAGCGTCCACTCTCTCCATCATGTGGACGCAGGTCCGTCATTTGGAGGTGTTTACAGTCTGACTTCCTGTCATTAGATATCTGACCTGGTCTACTTCCTGTTTCCTGTCAGATGGTGTTGGGTCAGATTGAGGAGCATCGTCGTAGCCATCAGCCAATCAACATCCCCTTCTTTGACGTGTTCCTCAGGAATCTCTGCCAAGGTCTGTATACATTTAATAACATGATTAAAGATAACGCCTCATAACTGGTGTCACTGGTGTCACTGGTTTAACTGGTGGTGTGTTCAGGCTCCAGTGTGGAGCTGAAGGAGGACAAATGCTGGGAGAAGGTGGAGGTCTCCTCCAATCACCATCGAGCGAACAAGCTGACCGACAAGAACCCCAAAACCTACTGGGAGTCCAACGGCTGCACTGGCTCACACTTCATCAACATCTACATGCACAAAGGAGTCATCATCAGGTAGTACCAGATACTACAGATACCACCAGATACTACAGGTAGTACCAGATACTACAGATACCACCAGATACTACAGGTAGTACCAGATACCACCAGATACTACAGGTAGTACCAGATACCACCAGATACTACAGGTAGTACCAGATACTACAGATACTACAGGTAGTACCAGATACTACAGATACCCCCAGATACTACAGGTAGTACCAGATACTACAGATACCACCAGATACTACATGTAGTACCAGATACCACCAGATACTACAGGTAGTACCAGATACTACAGATACCACCAGATACTACAGGTAGTACCAGATACTACAGATACCACCAGATACTACAGGTAGTACCAGATACCACCAGATACTACAGGTAGTACCAGATACCACCAGATACTACAGGTAGTACCAGATACTACAGATACCCCCAGATACTACAGGTAGTACCAGATACTACAGATACCACCAGATACTACATGTAGTACCAGATACCACCAGATACTACAGGTAGTACCAGATACTACAGATACCACCAGATACTACAGATACCCCCAGATACTACAGGTAGTACCAGATACTACAGATACCACCAGATACTACATGTAGTACCAGATACTACAGATACCACCAGATACTACAGATACCACCAGATACTTAAGGTAGTACCAGATACATCAGGTAGTACCAGATACTACAGATACCACCAGATACTACAGGTAGTACCAGATACTACAGATACCACCAGATACTACAGGTAGTACCAGATACTACAGATACCACCAGATACTTAAGGTAGTACCAGATACATCAGGTAGTACCAGATACCGCAGATACCACCAGATATTGATACTGACAGTACTACTAAACATAGTCAACACAAGTACCTGCGGATGTACTCTGTGTTCATCAGCGTACGTCCTCCTTTCTCTGTGGACAAAACCACAGGTCATGAAGTTAATCTGAGGTAGAAGTATTCAGTTCTCTGAGAGTACTCTCAGGTCGTCACTGATACTAATACCTACTACAGTACAGATACTGAGAGTATACTGCAGGTATATGAAAGATAAAGTATGAACCTGTCATGTGTGTAGACAACTGGCCATCCAGGTGGCCAGCGAGGACTCGAGCTACATGCCGGCCCGAGTCTTGGTCCTGGGAGGAGACGACCCGACCAACATCAACACTGAACTGAATACGGTGAGTCTCCTCCTCCTCATCCTAATCCTCCTCCTGCTCCTCTCTAAAGGAGGAAGAGTTGGCCTGGATCACTTGATGTGATGATGTAAACACAAAATAATGACCACATGTATTTATGAACAACCCGTCCAGGTGAATGTGACTCCGTCAGCCAGTCGGGTGGTTCTGCTGGAGAACATGACCAGGTTCTGGTCCATCATCCAGATCAGGGTCAAGAGATGTCAGCAGGTCAGTCTACCATCTCTATGGACTCCACCCCTCTGTATACTGACCCCACCTCTCTATCTACTGACCCCGCCCTTCTAAATACTGACCCCTCCTTCTTCTGACAGGGAGGTATCGACACTCGGGTCCACGGTTTCGAGGTTCTGGGTCCGAAGCCAACGTTTTGGCCGGTGTTTAAGGAGCAACTGTGTTGTCGGACCTACCTGTTCTACAGCACCAAGGCTCACACCTGGTGTCAGGAGGTGATGGAGGACAAGACACAGCTGCTGCAGCTCTTCAACAAGTAAATATCACGAGATATAATACTGTTAATACTACCATAATACTGCTATTAATCTTAATACTGTTAATACTACCATAATACTGCTATTAATCTTAATACTGTTAATACTACCATAATACTGCTATTAATCTTAATACTGTTAATACTACCGTGATACTGCTATTAATCTTAATACTGTTAATACTACCATAATACTGCTATTAATCTTAATACTGTTAATACTACCGTGATACTGCTATTAATCTTAATACTGTTAATACTACCGTGATACTGCTATTAATCTTAATACTGTTAATACTACCGTGATACTGCTATTAATCTTAATACTGTTAATACTTCCATAATACTGCTATTAATCTTAATACTGTTAATACTACCATAATACTGCTATTAATCTTAATACTGTTAATACTACCGTGATACTGCTATTAATCTTAATACTGTTAATACTACCGTGATACTGCTATTAATCTTAATACTGTTAATACTACCGTGATACTGCTAATACTGTTAATACTACCATAATACTGCTATTAATCTTAATACTGTTAATACTACCATAATACTGCTATTAATCTTAATACTGTTAATACTACCATAATACTGCTATTAATCTTAATACTGTTAATACTACCATAATACTGCTATTAATCTTAATACTGTTAATACTACCGTAATATTGCTATTAATCTTAATACTGTTAATACTACCGTGATACTGCTAATACTGTTAATACTACTGTAATACTGCTATTAATCTTAATACTGTTAATACTTCCATAATACTGCTATTAATCTTAATACTGTTAATACTACCGTAATACTGCTATTAATCTTAATACTGTTAATAC
>NC_135750.1:720000-842500 GCF_041903045.1 Epinephelus lanceolatus
AGGAACTCCATGTTGGCATGGATCTGTTTAAAATTCATCTGAAATAAAATTCATAAGAGTCAGAGCATTCCTTCTTCTAGCAGCAGAAAGCTAACGCTGACAACACGCCAGTGTAATGTGTCATATGACACGTCAAGTGCCGCCCCTCGTACACACCAGACACGTCGCGCTGCAGCTCATCAAGAGACGACCATACAGTCATTGTCACTGACAGATGTGTTCCTCCTCCTCCTCTGCATCAGCGTCAGATCATGTGTGTACAGCTGCCAGTTAAAGTTGATTCCTCACCTGAAGAGCTGATCTCCAGAGCTGTGACTCAGGAAGTATCTTTGTGGCTGTTGTCTTTATAACGACGGGACCGTGGGTCGTTTAGCTCGGGATATTTCTGGAGTCTCTCCTCGTCACACACAAGACACAGCAACAGCTACAGAGTTCTCTTTATACAAACATGTTGAAAAGAGAAGAAGAGCTGGTCTGTACGAGCAGAGAGCGAGTGGGAGGAATGTGTTTAATTCAGGGGGCGGCGAGGCTGATAACAGGACAGTGGCGTGAAGTGTCGTGGGGCAGCGAGTCCAGGAGTGCTGATGTGCGTCTAGCTGCCGCAGGTGAGGCGTTGTACGTTGAAAATAATCAGGGCGTAGTTGTTGACATGTGCCGTTTGCTGCCAGTGTGCTTTAGCCTCTAGGCTTCTGTCTTCCCCGTCATAACGTTGTACACTCATAATGACGTCATTACGCTACATTATGTGCAGTGCAAAGAAAATATTTTGCTGGAATTACGCAGGAATTTCCCCGTGACGGCAGCAGGAGGTCGTTGTTTGAATCAGTCTGTTTAAAGAGAGCTAGAATAAGAACAGTAAAAGAAAGAACATTGATTCTTTTTACAGCAGAAAGCTCAGGATTCTGTTTTCTGTGGCATGACCTTGTGTTACGTTACCTAACCTGTTACGTTACCTAACCTGTTACGCCACCTAACCTGTTACGCCACCTTACCTGTTACGCCACCTAACCTGTTACGTTACCTTACCTGTTACGCCACCTTACCTGTTACGCCACCTAACCCGTTACGTTACCTTACCTGTTACGCCACCTAACCTGTTACGCCACCTTACCTGTTACGTTACCTTACCTGTTACGCCACCTAACCTGTTACGTTACCTTACCTGTTACGCCACCTTACCTGTTACGCCACCTAACCCGTTACGCCACCTTACCTGTTACGCCACCTTACCTGTTACGCCACCTAACCTGTTACGCCACCTTACCTGTTACGCCACCTAACCCGTTACGTTACCTTACCTGTTACGCCACCTTACCTGTTACGCCACCTAACCCGTTACGCCACCTTACCTGTTACGCCACCTTACCTGTTACGCCACCTAACCTGTTACGCCACCTTACCTGTTACGTTACCTTACCTGTTACGTTACCTTACCTGTTATGCCACCTAACCTGTTACGCCACCTAACCTGTTACGTTACCTTACCTGTTACGTTACCTTACCTGTTACGCCACCTTACCTGTTACGTTACCTAACCTGTTACGCCACCTTACCTGTTACGTTACCTTACCTGTTACGTTACCTTACCTGTTACGCCACCTAACCTGTTACGCCACCTTACCTGTTACGCCACCTAACCTGTTACGCCACCTTACCTGTTACGCCACCTAACCTGTTACGCCACCTTACCTGTTACGCCACCTAACCTGTTACGCCACCTAACCTGTTACGTTACCTTACCTGTTACGTTACCTTACCTGTTACGCCACCTAACCTGTTACGCCACCTTACCTGTTACGTTACCTTACCTGTTACGCCACCTAACCTGTTACGTTACCTTACCTGTTACGTTACCTTACCTGTTACCTTACTTGTTATGCTACCTAACCTTGATTCTTTTTGTAGCTGAAGGCTAAAGCTACTGTCTTCACGCCATCAGGCTGTACGCTCGTAATGATGTCATTGTGCAACGTTACGTGTGATGGCGCCAGAGAAATGAGTGATGAATCCATCACAGTGCCTTTTTTCTGCTCATTAAATTGATCTTATCTCAAAAACTATGATTTTTATGAGTGATTCTGGTTTAATGACTTCCAGAACCTGTCAGCTCAGGTTGTACTGACGTCAGGGAGGTGAAGTGTTTGAAGAAACTTCAGGAAGTGACATCACAATAAGCAGAAATACCAACGCAGGCACTGGATGACCGTTTGTATCGCAGAGTTCAAAGCGTTAAATGAATTAATTACATAATTAAGAGAATATTTTTTAACAGACATGAACTCCAGCTGTGTTAGTTTGACCTGTCACAGTTTTTATTCTAACAAACAGGAAATTGTGACTGTTTGTTTTGGGACTATTTTCAGCAGCGCATTAATCCACACTCTGTGCTGTAGTGAGTGTTAGTGTCAGCAGGATGGTGTGAATAGCGTGTGTGCATGACACTAAACCTGATGATGATGAGGCGGTCCAGCAGGGGGCGCCGGCCGACTCTTCCTTGTCCTTGTCTGAACTCAAACATTAAAGCTGACGTCATCAGGATGCGTTTACACTCCATCTTTTTCTTTCAGTTTGGACTGCTCTTATTTTGACGGCTGACTTCCTGTTCCCATGTTGAGTAGAGACACTGACGTGGTTTCTTTTCAGATGGAAAAGAAGGACAGAACAGAGGCTCTGCTTTCTCTTTACGTTTCTGGCTGCAGTTTATCATTTCATTTTTATGATTTCACTCAACGACCGCTGGCGTCCTGCAGGAGGTAAACCTTTTAACCTTTGTCTTTCAGACGGGAAGGAGGGTAAAAACAAAGACACCGCTGCCGCCTCTTCGTCGTCATCCTCCTCCTCAGCCAAGCCTAAAGTGAAGAGCAGCAGCAGCATTGCAGGCATCGCCCTCTGTTGGCAGGGAGTGGTACAGCGACAGGTGATTTCTAACAGCCTTACAGTTGCTCTGTTGGGTCAGACATTTCTGCTCCTCAGACTTGAACTTGACTCCGCCCCCCTCAGGTGAAGAAGTTTTTGGAGTCAAGCTGCAGTCTGCCGGACTTTGTGGAGCGTTACCGGACTCTGTACCTGCGGCTGAAGAACGCCATGGAGGAGCTGTTCGGACAGCAGACCGCCTTTGTCCTCGCCCTCCGACACGGCTTCTCTGCTGCCCTGCTGCAGCTCTCCATCCTCAAGACCATGCACGTAAGTCAGGATTAACTCTGGTTTAACTCAGACTGACACCAGGCTCAGATACATTTAGACCTTTAAAAGTTTAAACCTGGTTTATTAACGCCCTGAAGAGTTAAGACGACCTAAACTCAGTGAGCTCATCCTGAATATAAACAACTAATCTTCAGCTGGTTTGATTATGGTTCATATTAAGCTTAACTTCCTCAGACTTCCTGCTTCCCTCCTCTCAGATGTGAAGATTTACACCTTTAATTTGTCTCATGTGATCATAAACTGAATATGTTTAGTTTTTGGATGTTTAACCTGTTTAAGCCTAAACATACATACAACTCTCCAAATCGTCTGTCACTGATGACCCTTAGTGTTTTATGGGGGGATAATGTGTTGGACCATTTATTGACCAAATGAATATAATCTCATTCAGTCATCAAACAAATATCTCAGCTCATTTATTTAAGCAGTTAAAACTCTGTGCCTGTCCGTGAATCATTCTGCTACGAAAGGTGTCTTTTGGCGTCAGAAATCCTTGACAAAGCGGCGGTATTTGAAGACAGAATGAGAACAGGTTGGAGGGGGAGGTCGTCATCTCTGATAAAGTTGTTTCTGTCATGATGTGTTTGTATAAGTTCAGCACATGAAATCAACGGGCCGTCTTTCCCTCAGAGTCTCTATCTGACCCGTCACCATCACTGAGGAAAGCATCTGTTTGATTTTGAGGGACGACTGTGAGGTTGTACGTCTCGTCTCACCAAGATCACACATATGAAAACTTCACTCAGAGTGAAACTGAAACAGAGGAGCAGAAGGTTTAGCAGAATAAGAACTATGTGTGTGTGGAAGTACATTTAGATTCATCTTCAGCATGTTCACTAACTCTGTGACGTCACTGAACAAAGCTGATTCAACAGCAGACACCTGAGAGATGACGTGTCCCAGAGACCTCTGTCTTCATGTTACAAACTTCACTGACCTTCTGTTTGAAGCTTTGACGCAGCCGAGCTCTTCTCATGGTGCAACCAGGAAGTAAACAGCTCTGGTCATGTGACCATTTACACTGAGCATGTGACACCACAGATATTTCCCTGAGACCCTTTAATACTTCAATATTTGCTGAAACACATCGGTACATCGTTTGGTAACATTTTTAGAGCTCGATAACTGAGAACTTTTTTAGTCGTCACCGTCAAAGTCATTTAAAGACGAAACGATTCACTGAGAAAATAAATCAGAAATGAAAATACTCTGTCCTGTATGCTGTGATGTGTGTCGTGCAGGTGAGTGAGCGCTTCGCTCAGTACATCGACCAGATGATCCAGACGAGCGGAGCGGCGTCCAGCAGCGTGGAGACTCTGGAGCGGCTGCAGCAGTTTCTGGAGCCGATGCTCTTCCTATCAGGCCTGGAGCTTGCCAACACCTTCGAACACTTTTACAGGTCTGAACGCCACGACACCGACACAGCAGACTGATGACAGGCGGCGTGGACCCAGCTCACCACTGCCTCTCTGTCTCTGCAGGTACTACCTGGGCGACCGGCTGCTGGCTCAGGGTAACGTGTGGTTGGAGAGCGCTGTCATCGATCAGATCGGCAGCTGCTTCCCGAGTCGCTTCCCTCAGCAGATGTTGAAGAACCTGAGTGAGTCCGCCGAGCTGCAGCAAGAGTTCCACCTGTACCGCCTGCAGCAGCTGGACCGATGCCTGCAAGAGCACGACCAGGTCTGAAAAACCCACGACACCTCGCCGAGTTCATCTGAGAATAAAATCAGTTTGAATTTAAATCCTGCTGAAAGTCTGGTTCACAGGTCTGAGTTTGATCCGTTTGTCCTGTTGTTGTTGCCGTAGATGATGGAGGAGGAATGGGTGGAGTCAGAGGAGGAGGCGGAGGTTCAGGTTCTGGTTCTGTCTCCACGCTGCTGGCCCGTGTCCTCACTCTGCTTCCTGGACGAACCCACAAAACATTTTCCATCTGAACTCTGCTCCTACCTGAACCAGTTCACCCAGTTCTACACCCACAGTCAGTACCAGTTCACCCAGTTCTACACCCACAGTCAGTACTGTGCTGATGAGTTATTTTAAAAAACTGATAAACTGCAGAGTGGTTTCTGTTGTCTAACGTCCACCTGTCTGTGTCTCTAACGTCCTCCTGTCTGTGTCTCTAATGTCCACCTGTCTGTGTCTAACGTCCACCTGTCTGTGTCTCTAATGTCCACCTGTCTGTGTCTCTAACGTCCACCTGTCTGTGTCTCTAACGTCCTCCTGTCTGTGTCTCTAACGTCCACCTGTCTGTGTCTCTAACGTCCTCCTGTCTGTGTCTCTAATGTCCACCTGTCTGTGTCTCTAACGTCCACCTGTCTGTGTCTCTAACGTCCTCCTGTCTGTTGTCTAACGTCCTCCTGTCTGTGTCTCTAACGTCCACCTGTCTGTGTCTCTAACGTCCACCCGTCTGTTGTCTAACGTCCTCCTGTCTGTGTCTCTAACGTCCACCTGTCTGTTGTCTAACGTCCACCTGTCTGTGTCTCTAACGTCCACCTGTCTGTGTCTCTAACGTCTACCTGTCTGTTGTCTAACGTCCACCTGTCTGTGTCTCTAATGTCCACCTGTCTGTGTCTCTAACGTCCTCCTGTCTGTGTCTCTAACGTCCACCTGTCTGTGTCTCTAACGTTCTCCTGTCTGTTGTCTAACGTCCTCCTGTCTGTGTCTCTAACGTCCACCTGTCTGTGTCTCTAACGTCCACCTGTCTGTGTCTCTAACGTCCACCTGTCTGTTGTCTAACGTCCTCCTGTCTGTGTCTCTAACGTCCACCTGTCTGTTGTCTAACGTCCACCTGTCTGTGTCTCTAACGTCCACCTGTCTGTGTCTCTAACGTCTACCTGTCTGTTGTCTAACGTCCACCTGTCTGTGTCTCTAACGTCCTCCTGTCTGTGTCTCTAACGTCCTCCTGTCTGTTGTCTAACGTCCTCCTGTCTGTGTCTCTAACGTCCACCTGTCTGTGTCTCTAACGTCTACCTGTCTGTTGTCTAACGTCCACCTGTCTGTGTCTCTAACGTCCACCTGTCTGTGTCTCTAACGTCCTCCTGTCTGTGTCTCTAACGTCCACCTGTCTGTGTCTCTAACGTTCTCCTGTCTGTTGTCTAACGTCCTCCTGTCTGTGTCTCTAACGTCCACCTGTCTGTGTCTCTAACGTCCTCCTGTCTGTTGTCTAACGTTCTCCTGTCTGTTGTCTAACGTCCTCCTGTCTGTGTCTCTAACGTCCACCTGTCTGTGTCTCTAACGTCCACCTGTCTGTTGTCTAACGTCCTCCTGTCTGTGTCTCTAACGTCCACCTGTCTGTTGTCTAACGTCCACCTGTCTGTGTCTCTAACGTCCACCTGTCTGTGTCTCTAACGTCTACCTGTCTGTTGTCTAACGTCCACCTGTCTGTGTCTCTAACGTCCTCCTGTCTGTGTCTCTAACGTCCTCCTGTCTGTGTCTCTAACGTCCTCCTGTCTGTTGTCTAACGTCCTCCTGTCTGTGTCTCTAACGTCTACCTGTCTGTTGTCTAACGTCCACCTGTCTGTGTCTCTAACGTCCACCTGTCTGTGTCTCTAACGTCCTCCTGTCTGTGTCTCTAACGTCCACCTGTCTGTGTCTCTAACGTTCTCCTGTCTGTTGTCTAACGTCCTCCTGTCTGTGTCTCTAACGTCCTCCTGTCTGTGTCTCTAACGTCTACCTGTCTGTGTCTCTAACGTCTACCTGTCTGTTGTCTAACGTCTACCTGTCTGTGTCTCTAACGTCCACCTGTTTGTGTCTCTAACGTCCTCCTGTCTGTGTCTCTAACGTCCTCCTGTCTGTGTCTAACGTCTACCTGTCTGTGTCTCTAACGTCCTCCTGTCTGTGTCTCTAACGTCCACCTGTCTGTATCTCTAACGTCCTCCTGTCTGTGTCTCTAACGTCCACCTGTCTGTGTCTCTAACGTCCTCCTGTCTGTGTCTCTAACGTCCTCCTGTCTGTTGTCTAACGTCCACCTGTCTGTGTCTCTAACGTCCACCTGTCTGTTGTCTAACGTCCACCTGTCTGTGTCTCTAACGTCCTCCTGTCTGTGTCTCTAACGTCCACCTGTCTGTTGTCTAACGTCCTCCTGTCTGTGTCTCTAACGTCCACCTGTCTGTTGTCTAACGTCCACCTGTCTGTGTCTCTAACGTCCACCTGTCTGTGTCTCTAACGTCCTCCTGTCTGTTGTCTAACGTCCTCCTGTCTGTGTCTCTAACGTCCTCCTGTCTGTGTCTCTAACGTCCACCTGTCTGTTGTCTAACGTCCTCCTGTCTGTGTCTCTAACGTCCACCTGTCTGTTGTCTAACGTCCACCTGTCTGTGTCTCTAACGTCCACCTGTCTGTGTCTCTAACGTCTACCTGTCTGTTGTCTAACGTCCACCTGTCTGTGTCTCTAACGTCCACCTGTCTGTGTCTCTAACGTCCTCCTGTCTGTGTCTCTAACGTCCACCTGTCTGTGTCTCTAACGTCCTCCTGTCTGTTGTCTAACGTCCTCCTGTCTGTGTCTCTAATGTCCACCTGTCTGTGTCTCTAACGTCCACCTGTCTGTTGTCTAACGTCCACCTGTCTGTGTCTCTAACGTCCTCCTGTCTGTGTCTCTAACGTCCACCTGTCTGTGTCTCTAACGTCCACCTGTCTGTGTCTCTAACGTCCTCCTGTCTGTGTCTCTAACGTCCACCTGTCTGTTGTCTAACGTCCACCTGTCTGTGTCTCTAACGTCCACCTGTCTGTGTCTCTAACGTCTACCTGTCTGTTGTCTAACGTCCACCTGTCTGTGTCTCTAACGTCCACCTGTCTGTGTCTCTAACGTCCTCCTGTCTGTGTCTCTAACGTCCTCCTGTCTGTGTCTCTAACGTCCTCCTGTCTGTTGTCTAACGTCCTCCTGTCTGTGTCTCTAATGTCCACCTGTCTGTGTCTCTAACGTCCACCTGTCTGTTGTCTAACGTCCACCTGTCTGTGTCTCTAACGTCCTCCTGTCTGTGTCTCTAACGTCCACCTGTCTGTTGTCTAACGTCCACCTGTCTGTTGTCTAACGTCCACCTGTCTGTGTCTCTAACGTCCTCCTGTCTGTGTCTCTAACGTCCACCTGTCTGTGTCTCTAACGTCCTCCTGTCTGTGTCTCTAACGTCCACCTGTCTGTGTCTCTAATGTCCACCTGTCTGTGTCTCTAATGTCCACCTGTCTGTGTCTAACGTCCTCCTGTCTGTGTCTCTAACGTCCTCCTGTCTGTGTCTCTAACGTCCTCCTGTCTGTCCCTGTGTCCCTCAGGTCAGTCCATGTACGGTCTGAGTCACTCGAAGCCGCGGCGGCTGCAGTGGACGTGGCTCGGTCACGCTGAGCTGCAGCTCGGCTGTTGGACGCTTCACGTGTCGACGCTGCAGATGTTCATCCTGCTGCACTTCAACACGCAGCAGGTCCGTACGTATGACATCATACATGACACAGACTGATGGCGTGCTGCCTTCACTGACCTTGGTGTCTTTCTGCAGGAGGTTCCAGTGGACGCTCTGCTGCAGGCGACGGGCCTGTCAGCCGCCTTCGTGCTGCACGCTCTGCTGCCGCTCATCAGCGACGACGGACTGCTGACTTGCAGCCGGCCGGAGGAGCCCAGCCAGGGTCAGTCACATGGCCAGCACGCCGCTAACCTTCATCCTCCTCCGCCTCCTCCTCCTCTCTGACTCTCCCCTCTGTCTGCTCCCAGGTGTGTTACAGCTGAACCAGCAGGTGGTGTCCCGCAGTCAGGATGGCATCCCCATGTCCCTCCAGCTGCTGCCCAGACAGACGTACCTGAACGTGGACGAGGATGCGGCGGGCACGCTGGAGAGGAAGAGGAACTACATCTACTGTCTGATCGTCCACATCATGAAGCAGGAGAAGGAGATGCACATCGACAACCTCGTCTTCAAGGTCAGAGGACGCCACAGAGACATTGTCCCTTTAAGACACAGAGACACACTGAGACACATCTTCCTCCCCCTCCTCTTCACCGCTCAGTGATGATGTCATACAGCGTGACCTCTCATCGTCTCTAATGTCCATGAGTCCACTCAGGACAGTAAAGAGGGACACTGTCCAATCACGTCTCTGTCTGCTTTCGTCTTCTCCAGGTTCTGGACTCGTGTCAGAAACAGGAATCATCACGCTCTCCGGGCGCCGGGCGGTTCAGCTGCAGCACCAGCGACGTGCTCTCCTGCATCATGCACGTCATCAGCAAAGGCTGCGTCCGACGCAACGAGGACAACCCGCACATCGTGGAGTTCCTGCCGGAGGACCCGTCCACGCCACAGAAAGGACAGGCCCAGTTCTCCTTCAGCCGGACCGAGGTTAGGAGGGACGCGGCGGACTGCAGGGCCGACATCAGGTGTGACCTCTGACCTCACACACAGTCTGTTCATGTTGTTTAACCTGCTTTAGTTTCTGCAGCTGTCTTCATCATCTTCATCATCATCACCCTCCTGTTCTCAGTGTTCTTAAAGGACTGTTCCGCTGTTTCTTCTCCTGTTCCCTCGCCGTCTGCTCCATAGTCACAGGTCATGTGACTGTTAACATCAAGTTCAGTGAATGTTAACGTCAAGTTCAGACCAAAGAGTCGTGACGAGACGAGTTCAGACAGGAAACTGTAAGTGACCACGATGAGATGGTGTATCTCTGTACGTCTACGCCGTCCTTGGACCTCGTCACATGTCCACATTTGGTCATCGTCCACATATGACATTTGAAAAACATTCATGACCAGAGGAGCTGAAACAGGAAACTGTGGTTACATTTAGCCGACACACACACGTGGTTACGTTTAGCCAACACACGTGGTTACATTTAGCCAACACACACACGTGGTTACATTTAGCCAACACACACACGTGGTTACATTTAGCCGACACACGTGGTTACGTTTAGCCAACACACACGTGGTTACGTTTAGCCAACACACACACGTGGTTACGTTTAGCCAACACACACACGTGGTTACATTTAGCCAACACACACACGTGGTTACATTTAGCCGACACACGTGGTTACGTTTAGCCAACACACACGTGGTTACGTTTAGCCGACACACGTGGTTACGTTTAGCCAACACACACGTGGTTACGTTTAGCCAACACACACACGTGGTTACATTTAGCCGACACACACACGTGGTTACGTTTAGCCAACACACACACGTGGTTACGTTTAGCCAACACACACACGTGGTTACGTTTAGCCAACACACACACGTGGTTACATTTAGCCGACACACACACGAGGTTACGTTTAGCCAACACACACACGTGGTTACGTTTAGCCAACACACACGTGGTTACGTTTAGCCAACACACACACGTGGTTACGTTTAGCCGACACACGTGGTTACGTTTAGCCAACACACACGTGGTTACGTTTAGCCAACACACACGTGGTTACGTTTAGCCAACACACACACGTGGTTACATTTAGCCGACACACACACGTGGTTACGTTTAGCCAACACACACACGTGGTTACGTTTAGCCAACACACACACGTGGTTACATTTAGCCGACACACACACGTGGTTACGTTTAGCCAACACACACACGTGGTTACGTTTAGCCGACACACACACGTGGTTACGTTTAGCCAACACACACACGTGGTTACATTTAGCCGACACACACACGTGGTTACGTTTAGCCAACACACACACGTGGTTACGTTTAGCCGACACACACACGTGGTTACGTTTAGCCGACACACACACGTGGTTACATTTAGCCGACACACACACGTGGTTACGTTTAGCCGACACACACACGTGGTTACGTTTAGCCGACACACACACGCGGTTACGTTTAGCCGACACACACACGTGGTTACGTTTAGCCGACACACACGTGGTTACGTTTAGCCAACACGCGCATGTGGTTACGTTTAGCTGACACACACATGTGGTTGGGTTTAGGAAAAAAGAACAGGGTTTGGCTTTACAATCTAACAGGAAGTGAACATTGGCCTCCTGGGTGAAAGTCGGTGGTTGATGGACCGTCCACCAGTCCAGTTCAGACTGTTGATACTTTTCTCTGACACGTCCTAAAACAGTTTCATCTCGTTGTGAATCTTTGGTCTGAGCTGTTGGATTCACAAATCCAGGATGCTCGTGTTCTGCAGTTGACACAGAAACGCTTCATGCTGCTCTGCTGACTAAAAAAGAGAATAATTCTTGACTTGTTGTAAACGTACAGATTTCATTGTGCTAAGCTGCAGCTGGCAGAAGTTCGGGAACTGTCTTAATGTATTTAACGTTGTTTAATTTACTGTAAGAAACAGACTGAACTGTAACAGGAAGTGTCCTCTGTTCTCTCTCATGAAAACAGCCACTGCTCTGTAACTCCTCCGAAACACAGAATGTCAAATGTTTAATTTTTTACAAACAGAAAATAAAGATATTACAACTCTGCTCGTTGCATTTGGACTTATTTTGTAATAATTAGGATTATCAGTATATTCAAGATTCATAAAGTATCAAAATTTAAACTCAAATAAATTCATCCATTTTCATCCTCTTATCTGAGGCGGGTCTCAGCGGCAGCAGGCTGAGTGAAGTCCTCCAGACATCCCTCTCCTCAGCAACACTCTCCAGCTCCTCCTGGAGGACCCTGAGGGCCTCCAGTGTGTTCTGGGTCTGCCCCGGGGCCTCCTAACAGCTGGACCAGGAGGATCCAGATCAGATGTTGAACCACCTCAACATGAAGGAGCAGCGGCTCTACTCCGAGCTCCCTCCAGATGTCTGACTCCTCCCCCTATCTCTAAGGCTGAGCCCAGACACCCTACAGAGGAAACTCATTTCAGACGCTTGTATCTGTGACCTCATTCTTTCAGTCACTACCCAGAGCTCATGACCATAGGTGAGGGTTGGGACGCAGATGGACCAGGAAATCGAAAGCTTCACCCTACTGGCTCAGCTCCCTCTGAACCACGACAGTCTGGCCCAGTGCCATCATCACTGCAGACGCCGCACCAAACTGCCGATCCATCTCACGCTCCATTCTACCCTCACTGTGAACAAGACCCAGTGATACTTGACCTCCTTCTCTTGAGGCAGTAACTCTCTCAACCCCGGGGGAAACAATCCACCATTTTCCAGCAGAGAACCATGACCTCAGATTTGGAGGTACTGACTCTCATCCTGACTGCGTCACACTCAAACTGCCCCAGGTCATGCTGGAGGTCACGGTGTGATGAAGCCAACAGAACCACATCATCTGCAAAAAGCAGAGACTCAATTCTGAGGTCCCCAAACTGGACCCCTTCCTCCCCCCAGCTGCACCTCGAGATCCTGTCCATGAAGATCACAAACAGAATCAGAGAAAAGGGACAACCTTGGCAGAGGCCAACACCCACTGAGAATGTGTTTGACTTTTCCCTGAGTATTCGGACACAGCTGTCACTTTGGTCATACTGGGACTGGATGGCTCGTGTCAACGACCCCGGTACCTCCAATTCTCACGGTACCCCCCAAAAGACTCCCTGAGGAACGCGGCCATAAGCCTTCTCCAAGTCCGCAGAGCACATGTAGACTTGATGGACAAACTCCCACGACCCCTCCAGCAGCCCTGCGAGGGTAAAGAGCTGCTCCACTGGTCCACCACCAGGACGGGATCCACATCCTCGATAACAGGAGCACACCCTCCGGTCCCCGTTTTTGAAACCCAAACTGTATATGTGGACAAGTTAACGACAGTCGTCTGTTAGTGTGTACAAAATAATAAAATACAAACTGATTGAACTGAATAACAAACACAGTCATTGAAATAATTTGTAACTCAGTCAACAAAGACATTACCAGACAGACAAAATATATTCACATATGAAGAGTCTGAAAACACAGTTAGCATGTTAGAGGGTGAGAAGCCAGCGAGGGATCTCAGCCAAAGGAAACAAACAAACTGATGCGCTCTTTATGAAGCAGGAAGACTGCGTTTTATTTTCATTATTATTAATATTTTGGGGAAAATAACCAAGGAAATGAGTGAAAATCAAACTTTATTGAGTTGAACAAACATGATGTGTAAATCTGACGGATTATTTTACCTCTCGTCAGCCGGCTCGTCTTCTTGTCAGGTTTGTTTCATTACAAAAAGAGGAAAATGTTCATTTTGTTTAAGTGAAAACAATACATTAAATTGTTAACGTGGAGCAGCCGGAGGTCAGTGAAGTTTAATTTTATGCTAACAGGAGTTATTTCCAGAAATTAAACCAGTCATGAATTAAATTAAAATGTCCATGCTGCTGTCTCAGATTATCACTCTCTATCATCTGTGTTTCTTGCAGTCTGATGTCGGCACCGCGGCGGTTCGAGGACGGCGTTCTGGACGCGGTCCTGTTCTCGATGGGTCGGACGATGACGCAGGAAGAAGTTCGTCAGCTGATGCAGAGAACAGTCCAACAGGTCAGACTGTTGTGCCAATAAAGTTTAATTTGAAATGAGCATCTGGGGGAGAAGTAGTGCAGAGACAGAGATGGCGCTATAGAGCCTCTACGACTTCACGTCTTTTTGCCGCCTTTGTATTTTTACACAGAACCAAAAGGCGGTGTCATAAACTTTCGTCCATGTGACGTCAGTCAGGAAGTTTGAGTTCTCACTCTGGGTGTAGTTATGTTTAAAGCCACATTACATAGGGACGTGTGTTATCTACGATGTATGGAGGTGCCGGCATAGTAAAAGGATGTTAAGTTGCTATGTGAAGCATTAGCTAACTAACATTAGCTTTGACAAAGCTAACTACCAATGACCTGACTACAAAACACATCACAATAACTCTATGACATGAAATCAAACACGAACATTAACAAAGGTGTAACAGTCCTGTTTAGCCTGAACTGTTGTTCTGATGCTGCGCCCAGTTTTTACGTTACCAGTCCATGAACACAACACAACATTACCACAAAGAGACACAGAATGACCACAAAGAGACACAACATGACCACAAAGAGACACATGACCGCAAAGAGACACAACATTACCACAAAGAGACACCAAGCGACCACAAAGAGACACCAAGCGACCACAAAGAGACACAACATGACCACAAAGAGACACAACATGACCACAAAGAGACACATGACCGCAAAGAGACACCAAGCGACCACAAAGAGACACCAAGCGACCACAAAGAGACACAACATGACCACAAAGAGACACAACATGACCACAAAGAGACACATGACCGCAAAGAGACACAACATGACCACAAAGAGACACCAAGCAACCACAAAGAGACACAACATGACCACAAAGAGACACAACATGACCGCAAAGAGACACCAAGCGACCACAAAGAGACACCAAGCGACCACAAAGAGACACAACATGACCACAAAGAGACACCAAGCGACCACAGAGAGACACAACATGACCGCAAAGAGACACAACATGACCACAAAGAGACACAACATGACCACAAAGAGACACCAAGCGACCACAAAGAGACACAACATGACTGCAAAGAGACACAACATGACCGCAAAGAGACACAACATGACCACAAAGAGACACAACATGACCACAAAGAGACACCAAGCGACCACAAAGAGACACAACATGACTGCAAAGAGACACAACATGACCACAAAGAGACACCAAGCGACCACAAAGAGACACCTAGCGACCACAAAGAGACACAACATGACCACAAAGAGACACAACATGACCGCAAAGGAACACAACATGACCACAAAGAGACACAACATGACTGCAAAGAGACACAACATGACTGCAAAGAGACACAACATGACCACAAAGAGACACAACATGACCACAAAGAGACACAACATGACCGCAAAGGAGCACAACATGACCACAAAAAGACACAACATGACTGCAAAGGAGCACAACATGACCACAAAGAGACACAACATGACCACAAAGAGACACAACATGACCGCAAAGGAACACAACATGACCACAAAGAGACACAACATGACTGCAAAGGAGCACAACATGACCACAAAAAGACACAACATGACTGCAAAGAGACACAACATGACCACAAAGAGACACAACATGACCGCAAAGAGACACAACATGACCACAAAGAGACACAACATGACCGCAAAGAGACACAACATGACCGCAAAGAGACACAACATGACCACAAAGAGACACGTTATCCAAGTTTTTCTTGTCTGTCTGTGTCCCCTCAGGTCTCAGGGACGCTCAGTCTGGACCTGGACCGAGCCGAGCACCTCCTGGTCCACTGTAAGTGGAATGTGGACCTGCTGGTGCAGCGTTACACCGACGACCCAGACGCCCTCATCATGGCCGCCGGGATCAAGTCCAGAAACCCGCAGCCGCCGCCGAGCCCCGCCTCCACCTGCCCCGTCTGCCTGAGTCCCCGCCCCCCACCCACAGAGCCCGTTGCCTCACTGAGCTGCCAGCACTACTGCTGCAGGGTCAGGCCCTGCCCCCTCATCAATACTGATACTGATTATTGATTATTGATCCTTGTGTCACAGTCGTGCTGGTTATTGATTATTGATCCCTATGTCACAGTCCTGCTGGTTATTGATTATTGATCCCTATGTCACAGTCCTGCTGGTTATTGATTATTGATCCCTGTGTCACAGTCGTGCTGGTTATTGATTATTGATCCCTATGTCACAGTCGTGCTGGTTATTGATTGTTGATCACTGTATCACAGTCATGCTGGTTATTGATTATTGATCCCTGTGTCACAGTCCTGCTGGTTATTGATTATTGATCCCTGTGTCACAGTCCTGCTGGTTATTGATTATTGATCCCTGTGTCACAGTCGTGCTGGTTATTGATTATTGATCTCTGTGTCACAGTCGTGCTGGCAGGAGTACCTGACGGCGAGGATTGAACAGAACCTGGTGATGAACTGTAACTGTCCAATCACAGACTGCCAGGCTCAGCCCACCTCACGCTTCTTCCTCAGCATCCTAACCGATAAGGACACCATCGCCAAGGTAACGCCCCGCCCTCCTTGGTTGGTTACTGTGACGACCTCACAGAGCAATCACATGTGATTAAAGCAGGTACGGAAATTGATTATCAGAATAATCAGACTGATCGATTCACCCCCCCCCCCCAGTATGAGAACGCCCTGCTCCGTGGTTACGTGGAGTGCTGCTCTAACCTGACGTGGTGCACCAACCCTCAGGGCTGTGATCAGATCCTCTGTAAGGAGAACATGGGCAGTATGGGCACCTGCTCCAAGTGCTGCTGGTCCTCCTGCTTCAGCTGCAACTTCCCAGAGGTCAGAGGTCACCACACACACACACACACACACACACACGCACATACACACACAGCTGATGAGGTTTATACATTCAAACAATGTTTTTTAATCCTGATTAATCTCATGTATAAACTGTTATTTTCCATTTGACTTTATGATCGATCAGTGTCAGTGTGGTGTGATGTCACTCTGATGTCACTGTGATGATCGGGTTAATGTGACAGCATCATCACATGTTAGAGTCTCTCTCTGGTTCATACAGGTCCTCTATGTGTCAAACTACTGTCCCCCCGACGGTCCCAACATGTCCACCTGAGGACATCCTCTCATAACATCAATGTCACTCTGCAGTTACACCTCCAAAACACGTGTCTGTATCTGGACATGTTTCCCAAACAAATACAACATGCTAATGTTATTAGCACAAGTCAATGGCATTTTACAGTGTATAAATTAGCCTAGCAGCTAGCAGAGTTTTTCTCTCCTCACATAAATCCAGGATAAATCACACACAGGACTTTAAACTACAGGTCTGCAGTCACTTGCCCTGTAGTTAACTCCTTTGATTAAGTTTCACCCTCTTTGGCATCTTTGGCGATGTGGTCGCTCGCTGACATCAGTCTGATCAGCTGCTCCTGTGAGCTCAGCTCGTAGGTGGAGCTCAGACTCAAAGTAGCAGCATGAGATTTAAAAAACAAAGTGTCATGTGTGGACATTAATCACATCACCATGAACACATGAACACTGACGTGTACAGAACAGTTCTTTAAAGGCTGTTTTCTCAAAATAGATTTTTCTCTGAGTCGTAAATCTCCACCTGAAAATGAGATTTTATTTTTCTGGTTGTTGACAGTGTTCACTGATTTATGGACTGAAATAAAGAGATGTAAACAATTACTCAAATAAGTGCATGTTTATCTAAATAATGTCTTATTTACATGTTGGTTTGTTTTTTATATAAAATAATTGTCTTTAAGTCAGTGTTCAGCAGGGATGTTTGATGACATCTGTATGTTTTAAATGTTCCTCTGCAGTGTCTCCACTTTATCACCTTACAGTCAGACTCAAATGTTGAGGTGGAGGAGGCGACAGAACAATGTGACATCAATAATACGATGGAAAGAACATAAACACTGACAAACAGTGTAAATAGTAAGGTTCATAAACTGAGACAGGTTGGCTGAGCTACAGTCAGAGGCAAATCAGCGACCTTTCTGTCCTGACAGGAGACAGACTCAAAGACTCACAGTTTGTTCTCTAAAGTCTGTCTGTTTCCTGTTTGTGTATAAAATCTCTAAAAGTCGTTGACAGACTTTGAAAACATCACGTTGACCTTCAGCAGACCGAGGTTTGTATGCCTCCACACCGGCAACAGCTGCGGCCGGAGGCATCATGTTTTCAGGTTGTCCCTCTGTCTCTCCCTCTGTCTCTCCCTCTGTCCCTCCCTCTGTCCCTCCCTCTGTCCCTCCCTCTGTCTCTCCCTCTGTCTCTCCCTCTGTCCCTCCCTCTGTCTCTCCCTCTGTCTCTCCCTCTGTCCCTCCCTCTGTCTCTCCCTCTGTCTCTCCCTCTGTCTCTCCCTCTGTCCCTCCCTCTGTCTCTCCCTCTGTCTCTCCCTCTGTCCCTCCCTCTGTCCCTCCCTCTGTCCCTGCCTCTGTCTCTCCCTCTGTCTCTCCCTCTGTCCCTCCCTCTGTCCCTCCCTCTGTCTCTCCCTCTGTCTCTCCCTCTGTCCCTCCCTCTGTCCCTCCCTCTGTCTCTCCCTCTGTCCCTCCCTCTGTCTCTCCCTCTGTCTCTCCCTCTGTCCCTCCCTCTGTCCCTCCCTCTGTCTCTCCCTCTGTCCCTCCCTCTGTCTCTCCCTCTGTCTCTCCCTCTGTCTCTCCCTCTGTCTCTCCCTCTGTCCCTCCCTCTGTCCCTGCCTCTGTCTCTCCCTCTGTCTCTCCCTCTGTCCCTCCCTCTGTCTCTCCCTCTGTCCCTCCTTCTGTCTCTCCCTCTGTCCCTCCCTCTGTCCCTCCCTCTGTCTCTCCCTCTGTCCCTCCTTCTGTCCCTCCCTCTGTCCCTCCCTCTGTCTCTCCCTCTGTCTCTCCCTCTGTCCCTCCCTCTGTCTCTCCCTCTGTCTCTCCCTCTGTCCCTCCCTCTGTCTCTCCCTCTGTCCCTCCTTCTGTCTCTCCCTCTGTCCCTCCCTCTGTCCCTCCCTCTGTCTCTCCCTCTGTCTCTCCCTCTGTCCCTCCTTCTGTCCCTCCCTCTGTCCCTCCCTCTGTCTCTCCCTCTGTCTCTCCCTCTGTCCCTCCCTCTGTCCCTCCCTCTGTCTCTCCCTGTGTCTCTCCCTCTGTCTCTCCCTCTGTCCCTGCCTCTGTCTCTCTCTCTGTCTCTCCCTCTGTCCCTCCCTCTGTCTCTCCCTCTGTCCCTCCCTCTGTCTCTCCCTCTGTCTCTCCCTCTGTCTCTCTCTCTGTCTCTCCCTCTGTCTCTCCTTCTGTCCCTCCCTCTGTCCCTCCCTCTGTCTCTCCCTCTGTCTCTCCCTCTGTCTCTCCCTCTGTCTCTCCCTCTGTCTCTCTCTCTGTCTCTCCCTCTGTCTCTCCTTCTGTCCCTCCCTCTGTCTCTCCCTCTGTCTCTCCCTCTGTCCCTCCCTCTGTCTCTCCCTCTGTCTCTCCCTGTGTCTCTCCCTGTGTCTCTCCCTCTGTCTCTCCCTCTGTCCCTCCCTCTGTCTCTCCCTCTGTCTCTCCCTCTGTCTCTCCCTCTGTCCCTCCCTCTGTCTCTCCCTCTGTCTCTCCCTCTGTCCCTCCCTCTGTCTCTCCCTCTGTCCCTCCCTCTGTCTCTCCCTCTGTCTCTCCCTCTGTCTCTCCCTCTGTCCCTGCCTCTGTCCCTCCCTCTGTCTCTCCCTCTGTCTCTCCCTCTGTCTCTCCCTCTGTCCCTCCCTCTGTCTCTCCCTCTGTCCCTGCCTCTGTCCCTCCCTCTGTCCCTCCCTCTGTCTCTCCCTCTGTCTCTCCCTCTGTCCCTGCCTCTGTCCCTCCCTCTGTCTCTCCCTCTGTCTCTCCCTCTGTCTCTCCCTCTGTCTCTCCCTCTGTCCCTCCCTCTGTCTCTCCCTCTGTCTCTCCCTCTGTCTCTCCCTCTGTCCCTCCCTCTGTCTCTCCCTCTGTCTCTCCCTCTGTCCCTCCCTCTGTCTCTCCCTCTGTCCCTCCCTCTGTCCCTCCCTCTGTCTCTCCCTCTGTCTCTCCCTCTGTCCCTCCCTGGAATATCTTCTAATTTGGCACAAACGTCTGCATGGACTGTAGAATAAACTGATTAGAATTTTTCACTGTCACCTATGACAGGGTGGACTGGTGGGTGGAGTCATAAAACCACAGGGTGGGCTGGTGGGTGGAGTCATAAAAACCACAGGGTGGACTGGTGGGTGGAGTCATAAAACCACAGGGTGGGCTGGTGGGTGGAGTCATAAAACCACAGGGTGGACTGGTGGGTGGAGTCATAAAACCACAGGGTGGACTGGTGGGTGGAGTCATAAAACCACAGGGTGGACTGGTGGGTGGAGTCATAAAACCACAGGGTGGGCTGGTGGGTGGAGTCATAAAACCACAGGGTGGGCTGGTGGGAGGAGTCATAAAACCACAGGGTGGGCTGGTGGGAGGAGTCATAAAAACCACAGGGTGGACTGGTGGGTGGAGTCATAAAACCACAGGGTGGGCTGGTGGGAGGAGTCATAAAAACCACAGGGTGGACTGGTGGGTGGAGTCATAAAACCACAGGGTGGGCTGGTGGGTGGAGTCATAAAACCACAGGGTGGACTGGTGGGTGGAGTCATAAAACCACAGGGTGGGCTGGTGGGTGGAGTCATAAAACCACAGGGTGGGCTGGTGGGCGGAGTCATAAAACCACAGGGTGGGCTGGTGGGTGGAGTCATAAAACCACAGGGTGGGCTGGTGGGTGGAGTCATAAAAACCACAGGGTGGACTGGTGGGTGGAGTCATAAAACCACAGGGTGGACTGGTGGGTGGAGTCATAAAACCACAGGGTGGGCTGGTGGGTGGAGTCATAAAAACCACAGGGTGGACTGGTGGGTGGAGTCATAAAACCACAGGGTGGGCTGGTGGGTGGAGTCATAAAACCACAGGGTGGGCTGGTGGGAGGAGTCATAAAACCACAGGGTGGGCTGGTGGGAGGAGTCATAAAAACCACAGGGTGGACTGGTGGGTGGAGTCATAAAACCACAGGGTGGGCTGGTGGGTGGAGTCATAAAACCACAGGGTGGGCTGGTGGGTGGAGTCATAAAAACCACAGGGTGGACTGGTGGGTGGAGTCATAAAACCACAGGGTGGACTGGTGGGTGGAGTCATAAAACCACAGGGTGGACTGGTGGGTGGAGTCATAAAACCACAGGGTGGGCTGGTGGGTGGAGTCATAAAACCACAGGGTGGACTGGTGGGTGGAGTCATACAACCACAGGGTGGACTGGTGGGTGGAGTCATACAACCACAGGGTGGACTGGTGGGTGGAGTCATAAAACCACAGGGTGGGCTGGTGGGTGGAGTCATAAAACCACAGGGTGGGCTGGTGGGTGGAGTCATAAAAACCACAGGGTGGACTGGTGGGTGGAGTCATAAAACCACAGGGTGGACTGGTGGGTGGAGTCATAAAACCACAGGGTGGACTGGTGGGTGGAGTCATACAACCACAGGGTGGACTGGTGGGTGGAGTCATACAACCACAGGGTGGGCTGGTGGGTGGAGTCATAAAACCACAGGGTGGGCTGGTGGGAGGAGTCATAAAACCACAGGGTGGACTGGTGGGTGGAGTCATACAACCACAGGGTGGACTGGTGGGTGGAGTCATAAAAACCACAGGGTGGACTGGTGGGTGGAGTCATAAAACCACAGGGTGGGCTGGTGGGTGGAGTCATAAAACCACAGGGTGGGCTGGTGGGCGGAGTCATAAAACCACAGGGTGGGCTGGTGGGTGGAGTCATAAAACCACAGGGTGGGCTGGTGGGTGGAGTCATAAAAACCACAGGGTGGACTGGTGGGTGGAGTCATAAAACCACAGGGTGGACTGGTGGGTGGAGTCATAAAACCACAGGGTGGGCTGGTGGGTGGAGTCATAAAAACCACAGGGTGGACTGGTGGGTGGAGTCATAAAACCACAGGGTGGACTGGTGGGTGGAGTCATAAAACCACAGGGTGGACTGGTGGGTGGAGTCATAAAACCACAGGGTGGACTGGTGGGCGGAGTCATAAAACCACAGGGTCGTGATTCTAGTTTTATTTTTATGGTTGACGAACTCAAACAGTGACACCCCCCCCCCCCCCTCCAGGCCCATTACCCAGCCAGCTGCAGCCACATGTCTCAGTGGATGGATGATGGAGGATATTATGAAGGGATGAACATGGAGGCTCAGAGCAAACACCTCGCCAAGCTCATCTCCAAACGCTGCCCGAGCTGCCAGGCTCAGATCGAGAAGAACGAAGGCTGCCTGCAGTACGTAGACCCTGCTGCATCTCCTGCTGCACCTCCTGCTGCACCTCCTCACACCTACACCTTCTCACACTTACACCTCCTCACACCTACACCTACTGTTAGACCTCCTCACACCTACACCTCCTGCTGCACCTCCTCACACTTACACCTTCTCACACTTACACCTACTGTTAGACCTCCTCACACCTACACCTCCTGCTGCACCTCCTCACACCTACACCTTCTCACACTTACACCTCCTCACACCTACACCTACTGTTAGACCTCCTCACACCTACACCTCCTGCTACACCTCCTCACACTTACACCTTCTCACACCTACATCTCCTGCTACACCTCCTCACACTTACACCTCCTCACACCTACATCTCCTGCTACACCTCCTCACACCTACACCTCCTCACACCTACATCTCCTGCTACACCTCCTCACACCTACACCTTCTCACACCTACATCTCCTGCTACACCTCCTCACACTTACACCTTCTCACACCTACATCTCCTGCTACACCTCCTCACACCTACACCTCCTCACACCTACATCTCCTGCTACACCTCCTCACACTTACACCTCCTCACACCTACATCTCCTGCTACACCTCCTCACACCTACACCTCCTGCTACACCTCCTCACACTTACACCTCCTGCTACACCTCCTCACACTTACACCTCCTCACACCTACACCTCCTCACACCTACACCTCCTGCTACACCTCCTCACACTTACACCTCCTGCTACACCTCCTCACACTTACACCTCCTCACACCTACATCTCCTGCTACACCTCCTCACACTTACACCTCCTCACACCTACATCTCCTGCTACACCTCCTCACACTTACACCTCCACACACCTACATCTCCTGCTACACCTCCTCACACTTACACCTCCTCACACTTACACCTCCTCACACCTACGCTGACGATGATTATGGTGACGATGATGGTGATGATGATGAAGGTGACGGGTCTCTCCCTCTGTCCTCAGTATGACCTGTGCCAAGTGTAACCACGGCTTCTGCTGGCGGTGTCTGAAACCATGGAAACCGACACACAAAGATTACTACAACTGCTCCGCCATGGTTGGTTCACATGCTGTCACATGATCAGTCCGTCCAGTCAGAGAGCCTCGTGCTCTGTCATCATTTAGGTTCATATTCACACTGGTATTTCAGCTCGTCAACAGGAAGTCCAGTCGACTAAATCAAATCAATTGAAATGTCATAAGATGTTTGATAAAGATGTGACAGAGCTGAGTTTCACTTCAGACTCAGTCTCATCTGTTCTGTAGAGTCTCATGTTGTTTGTTCTTTATGATGTTGTTGTTGTTTGTTGTTGCAGGTGAGTAAAGCAGCGCGACAGGAAAAGAAGTTTCAGGATTATAATGAGCGATGCACCTTCCACCACCAGGCCAAGGTACGACTCCCGGCCTCTGCAGACCGCAGCCGTCTGACACACTTTGATTATCACTCATGAATATTAAATTAGCCTGTTGGGGGGCGGAGACGTTTGAACAGCAGCTGCTTCACTGACACCTGTCCTCAGGCTCAAAGGGGATTTATGGTTGTGTGGAGACCCTACGCACATGTACACACATTAAACACACGTTAAAGACACGTTAACCACTCGTTAAACACGTTAAACACACATTAAACACACGTTAAAGACACGTTAACCACTCGTTAAACACACATTAAACACACGTTAAACACGTTAAAGACATGTTAAAGACACGTTAAACACACATTAAACACACATTAAAGACACATTAAACACGTTAAACACACGTTAACCACTCATTAAACACATTAAACGCACATTAAACGCACACTAAACACACATTAAACGCACACTAAACACACATTAAACACACATTAAACACACGTTAAACACACATTAACCACTCGTTAAACACACGTTAACCACTCATTAAAGACACATTAAACACGTTAAACGCACACTAAACGCACATTAAACGCACACTAAACACACATTAAACGCAAATTAAACGCACACTAAACGCACATTAAACACACATTAAACACACGTTAAACACACATTAAACACACGTTAAACGCACACTAAACACACATTAAACAAGTTAAACACACATTAAACAGTCGTTAAACACTCGTTAAACACACGTCAAACACACGTTAAACGTGCGTTAAACACACATTAAACACATATTAACCACTCATTAAACACACGTTAAACACACATTAAACACATGTTAAACACACATTAAACACATTAAACACATGTTAAACACACAATAAACACACGTTAAACACATTAAACACATGTTAAACAAATGTTAATCATACGTTAAACACACATTAAACAAACGGTTAAACATCTCGGTAAAAATAGAATCAGCGTCGTCGGACTGAAAACCCAGAGTTAACCCTGGAGTTACCTCGCTAACTCCAGGACCTGCGTCATCGTCCAGCCTCAGGTGTTAAGTGACAGGAAGTTCTGTGAGCAGACAGAATCATCTGTTTCATGTTGACGTCTCTGTCACAGGACTTCGCCATCAACCTGGAGAACAAAGTGTCGTCGATTAACGAAGCTCTGCAGATGAAGTCTCTGACCTTCGTCATCGACGCCTGTAAGGTCCTCGCTCAGGCTCGTAAGGTAACCGTCATCATCATTGTCACCATGAGCCTGTGGTCCTGCTGGCAGATCTGAGAGGAGTAGTAGTGTGTTAACTGTGTCCTGCCCTCTGTCTCCAGGTGCTGGCCTACTCCTGCGTCTACAGCTACTACAACCAGGAGACGGAGAAGATGGATGTGATGGAGCAGCAGACGGAGGCTCTGGACCTGCACACCAATGCCCTGCAGATCCTGCTGGGTGAGACTCCCAACATCACAGACACAGTGTCTGCTCTTTGAACTGGTCTAACTGGTCTAACTGGTTGTCTCTGTGTCCCCAGAGGAGACTCTGCTGCAGTGCACTGACCTGGCCTCGTGTGTCCGCCTGCTCAAACCAGAACACCTCACCACCGGACTGGAACTGATCCGACGCATCCAGGAGCGCCTGCTGGCCATCCTGCAGCACTCCACCCAGGTAACCAGTCCCAAGACACCTGGGAACCAGTGTGACACCAGACCAGTGTGACACCAGACCAGTTCAGTCCCAGTATGATACAGTGACACTTCCTCTGTGTGTGTGTGTGTGTGTGTGTGTGTGTGTGTGTGTGTGTGTTTCAGGACTTCAGGGTTGGTTACCAGTCAAAGAGCAGTCAGGAACCAGAATCCACTCAGAGCTCCAACCTGTCCAACAACACCGACGCCGCCAACAAAGTGTGAGCACAGAGCCTCCTCCTTCATAAATAAAGTTTATTTTTACACATTCAACATTAAAGACATTAATTTCACTGTCAGAGAAGAAAAATTCACATCTGAGAATCTGAAAACAGAATTTTGGTTCTTTTTTAAACATTTATAATGTAGAAACTGCAGCCGGACCACTGCTCAACCTGGATCAGTCTTGTTTAAGGTGCTGGAAACAAAAAAGTCCAAAAGCAAAGAGAGGATTTCCGCACACTTACGTCTGCAGCGTACTCACTCTGATGAAGGTCTCCTAGACCGAAAGCTCACATTAAAGTGAAGTATTGCACAGATGTAAGTGTGCGGAAATCCTCTCTTTGCTTTTAAATATTTATAATAAATTAATTATGACAGTGGTTCAGACGTCGGAGGCTTCAGCAAAGTTTAACGTGTTCATCAATAAATAAAAAACATTATTGAAATGTCCAAAATCTGTTAACAAAGTGTGACGTTGAAATGTTG
Source organism: Epinephelus lanceolatus (assembly GCF_041903045.1). NCBI lineage: Eukaryota > Metazoa > Chordata > Actinopteri > Perciformes > Serranidae > Epinephelus > Epinephelus lanceolatus. The sequence goes on from NC_135750.1 coordinate 745,683, forward strand.
TGAAAAAGTTGATAAAATGGACGAAAAATATGAATTTAGTTTAGTTTAGATGATTTAATTGAAACAATTGTGAAAAATATCAATTAGAAAAAATATAAATACAAATTTGATTTAAATAAAATACAAAATAAAGTTTAATTTAATTTGAATGCTTCTTGTATTTTCAGTGTATTTATTATCATTAATTTTACTATTATCATTTTAAATATTCTTATCATGTGCTGTGATGAAGGCCGAGTGCGTCTCCATTGTAAAGGTCACAGCAGAGTGTAACGTCCTCATCTCCTGATGTCTTCGTCCTGATGTCTCACACTGATAAAATGATGCAAGATCATTTAAAATAATAATAAACAAATGTTGACTTTGTTTGTCAGATCAAAGTCGGACCGAGCGTCAGACTCCGGAGACTCTGACAACAATAACTACGCAGGTGAGGAGGGCGGTGAGGAGGCAGAGGACGAGGACGATGAGTACGATGAAGAGTATGTCCCCGAGTGGCACGAGGACTACGATGAGGACGACATCGATGAAGACGACTTCTTCTCCGACGACGACGAGTCGGAGAACCTGGAGAGGGACTTCAGCCCCTTCGACTGAGCTGGACTGAAACCCAGAGAGTCCAGGGACGAGAGCGAGGGCGAGGCGGGCCCCGCCACGGCCCCGCCCCCTCACCTGAGGACACCAGGAGGGACTGGAGATGATCAGAGGGATGTCCTTCTTCACCTGAACTCCCCCCCCGCCACCCCCGCCCGCCTGTCCCAAACACAGCTGCACTCGCTTTTCCACTTCCTGTATTTCACCTTCTTTGTTTTCATCAAGGCAAAGTACGGAAGACGACGAGGGACAAATTAGTTCTGAGGAAGAAAAAAGAGATGACTTCAAAAAGAGAAAAAAAAAATCTGAGTTTAGTTTTTAAATTCTGACGTCAAAGTCACTGCGAGTTGTGTTTGTGTTTAAACACACAGTGTGACACTTGGTTAAAACCAATCTGAACTAGTTTAATCGTTAGTCTGAACCAGTATTTTTACTGGGGATCCAGAGCGCTGATTTTGATTTCAGAGTTTTTATTTCTGTGTCAGCTGAGTTAGAAACATTTGAAGATCCAGATTTAGTTTGAGAGACTCTGATTTCATGATTTCCTGATTTGAAACCTCAGAACTGGATTGTCCTCGCCGTGTCTCCACAGCGACCCCGCCGGGCTCTGGAGCTGATCCTGGATCAGTTGGACATGTTTGTTTCCTGCTGCTTGTTTCAGAGGGTGGTGTTAGTCACGTTCTGCCTTGAGTTCTCTCTCTGACGGACGCTGCCTTCATTCGACAGTAAAGAAACTCTTCACTTTAGATTTACTCACATTAAGTTGTATTTTTTACATGTTTGTAGAGCTGGATGTTTCTATGCATCTGAAGAGTCTGAGCGGAGCGTCTGTAGGAGTATCACTGCAATAACCCATCGACCGATCGATCAATTGATTGATTGATGATTATTATTGGCTCACTGTTGCGTCATTTGCTGAGCAAAGACTCTGTCGGCTGCTCTGTTTCCTGTCGTTAGGGCGAGAGCGGAGGACATCTGATGTCCAGCTCCCCGTTCTGCTGTAATTTTGAGAGCTCCTATATTCATATTGTTGTCTCTGGTTCCTTCGTTGGAGTCGAGCGACTTCAGCCAGCAACTAAATAAAAGCTTTTTCTGCTATGCTGCACCGCGACTCACATTTCATTGGAAATTAACTGTGTGTGTGTGTGTTTTATTTTAAATCCCTTTTAATTATCTTTTAAATCCAGAGGAACACCTCCATAAATGTAAAACAATAATAATAGTAATATATGATGGTTTATATAAGTAAATATATTAATACATGATGTGACGATAATGATCCTATGTGCATAATAATAGAATTATGACCTGTGTCAGCTTCACTAGGGGCTGGTTCAAGACAAACCTGAGCCATCCCTGACTATCAGAGGAGCATCTGAACATCAATGCTTCCTGTGGAGACAGTGTCACTTCCTGTGGTGCCGGGGCGATGTCATTATTTTTCTCACATGCTGCTTTGCTTTAATAACAAACCTTTAAACTGAGAATTGAAAGTTACTCACTTTTATTAACATGTCTCCTGAAATTAATTTTCATTCTCAGAGTAAACCATCAAATCTGAAGTTCTCTGAAATATTTTGTCAGATATTATCAGTAGAAACTTTTCTCTACAGAGCTTTTTTTATTTAAAAAAAACTTTTTTATGTCTCCATTGTACCGGGAGAAATAGAAGTGAATCCCTTAATGTTTGACCCAATAGTCTTATTAAATAATATGTTCATAATTCAGTGTATTAAGGGGATAATTAATCCAAAAATGAATGGTTTGTTATCTGCACTTTTTTTTTATAGGAGAAACCCCTTAAAATTGACAAAATAACATGAAAAATGGAATTTGGGGACTGCTTTTCATGTTTTTGTAAACATAAACAATATATAACTACCTGGGTTTGGTTGAAGGTGGCAGTGCTGTTTGGGCTGAGAAAGCCATGTGTAAGTGAGGTAAAGGAGGTTATTGGGTTGGTGCGGGGAGCAGTGAGACCTGGCATTAGGGGAGTGTCTCTGGGACACCAGAGATCACTGTCTAGCCTCCTGGAGGTGTCGTGGGACCAACTAGACGAAACACTGGTGAAAGGAGGTTCCCACCTGATGACCCCAAAGACATGCTAGTTATCACTGCTCACTGGTCTGTATAGTTAAGCCTTGCCATAATAGCTTATCATAGGGCTTAGGAGGTTATTTACTGAGTGCTGACCCTTTCTCTAGAGCACAAACTTCTTGTGTTTATTTGAACATCAGTACACACACAAACAACCAAAATCAGCATTAAGAACAACTTAAAGTGAAAATTAATTTAATTAAATAAGGGGCATTAGTGTAACAGCAACTGTATAAATGAATAGAGCTCAGATGTACTAACCTTTGGTATAACATTTAAACCATTTATAATAAACAAATTAAATTCTGTTTCTATTATTTTACACATAATAATAATAATAATAATGATAATAATAATGATAAGAGGTGGAAGAAGAAGGATACATTGGATTTTTTTTAAGCACTTTTCTGTATTTATATATTTTTTAATATATTTTACATTATTATATGTATTTAAATTATTATTATTATTATTATTATTATTATTATTATTATTATTATTATTATTATATTAATTATATTTATATATTTTTATTATATTTTTTATTTGTATAATTTACGATTGATTTATTTAATTTAATTGACCACACAGAAGGATTTTAATAACTCTGTTTCCACATCAGTTAAAAACAGAATGGTTCCAAGATGGCGACCATCCGTTTTGGAGAAGAAGCTGCAGTTCCGTCTGCTGACCGGTGGAGGCGGGAAAGAGTCACCAACAGTAGAAGAAGACGAAGAAGAAGAAGAAGAAGAAGAAGATGAAGATGCAAACACACTCCCACAGTGTCTGTACAGACTTTAGCATTAAACTGTCGACTTTCCGTTAGAAATTAAATTCTGCATCGATTAACCGACGAACTGTGGAGTTATGAGACTGACGGAAACGTATCCGACGAGTTAACCGACGAGTTTGACTCTTAAACGTGTTGATTGGTCGGTTAACTCCACAGTTAGCCTAGCCTGCTAGCTCCCCGTGCTAACATTAGCAGTTAGCTTTAGCTTCGACATGGGACGAGGAAGGGGACCGACCCGGAGCCGACCGCCCATGGGACCGCCGGGCGATGACGGTCCTCCGTTCGACATGGGCCCGATGGGTCCACCGGGGTGGGGCCCTCCACCGCCGGGAGGCTGGGGCCCTCCGCCGCCTGGTGGATGGCCTCTGCCGCCGGAGGAATGGGGACCACCGCCGCCCGGAGGTTGGGGCCCTCCTCCGCCTGGAGGATGGGGGCCACCGCCGCCTGAAGGATGGGACCCGAGAGACTTTCCACCGCGGGGCTGGGGACCGAGAGGACCATCGCCGCCGCCGGGCTGGGGCCGGCACCCCGACGACTGGCTGCCTCCTCACCCCGACGACTGGAGACCTCCGTACCCCGACGACTGGAGACCTCCGTACCCCGACGACTGGAGACCCCCTCACCCTGATGACTGGAGACCTCCACGGCCTGACTGGAGACCTCCTGAGGACTGGGGACCCGACAGGCCGTTCCCACCTCCTGGCTGGGGACCCCCTGGTTGGGGTCCGGATCGTCCCCCTGGTTGGGGACCGGATCGTCCCCCTGAGCCGTGGGGACCCGAGCCCGGTCCCCCCGGACCCGTGCCACCGGTGCCCCCGCTTCCTCCTGTCGGGATCCCCCCTCCGGACCCTGCAGTCTACGGCCCGATGCCCCTCCCGCCGCCGCCGCCCTGCGTGCCTCCGGTCGGCTTCCCGGCGTACCCGCCTCCAGGCTGGACGGGAGAGGTGAGCCTCACTTCCGGTTCTCTTATCAATCAGATCAGAAGTGTATTGATTGGATATTGATTATAGAGTTTTCTGTGTGTGTTTAGACCATCGTGGAGCAGCCGATGCCCAACCCGCCGCCCGACCAGCCGGAGTGGGTGAGTTCACTGAGAGACGTCCTCAGATCGATCAGTCTGAACAGGAGATACATCCTGACTCCAGCTTTTGATTATTGATTATTATTTTCTGAATGTAACTGATTAATAGTTTTGGGTATCTGGATCAAACTCAGAGATATTCAGTTTAATGTGAGAACAGAGACACAGAAACACTCAGAGGACTTTAACCAGGAGAAGTGTCTTGTATTATATTTTATATTTGTTACTTATGTTTAGTGTTTTATTGTCCTTTATCTCTCTGTACATATTTCTGTCTTTGTGCTCTTCTCTCAGGATTAAAACTGGTTTATCTTATTTTATCTTATCTTAGTATAGTGTCTTGTATTATTGTATATTCCCTAGTTTTATTTTGTTTTTATCTGACTTTCTTTTATGTTATCCTATTTTATCTTATTTAATATTATCCTGTTTTATCTTACCAGATTTTTTCATTTGATTTAATTTTATATTATCATGTTTATTCTTTTTTTATCTGATTTTATTTTACTTGATTTTTTCAGATTTTATTTTATAATATCTTATTTTCTTCGCAAAATTATTTCCGATTCGTTTCCTGTTGATTGAGTAATTATAATTGATTAATCCAGTAGCTCCCGCCCACATACAGACGGTGTTTTCTCTGTTTTTTCTGAGTTGATGTGAGAACACATGGTGTCTGTGATTTATTGATCTGTAGTGATGCCAGAAGATCCTGATCTGTGTGAACAGAAAGTCTAAGACAGTTAATACTGACAGGACTGTGGGACTTTTACTTTAGAGGGACTTTAATGTATGACCTGTGTATTTCTACTCTGTGGCTCCTCCTCTTCGCCCTGCCGTCAGTAGGGGGAATTTAACATGTCTGAGAACATGTTTGTGCCTCCGTGGTTGATGTTTCAGATTAAAGCTCTGATCTCAGCGCCGGTCACCGAGACGGCTGCGGGGGAAGCTAAGAAACCTAGCGAGGAGCCGAGCGTCACCAAGGCAGCTGCTGCTGAACCCACTGCCGTCCAGAAGCCCAAATCCAAACCCAAATCTAAACCTAAACCCAAACCTGATACCTCCAGGACCGCCAGAGCGCTGGGCCTGCTGGGAAAACGCACCTTTGATAAGTGAGTGTTGTTTCTGAGGCTGTGATGTGACGAAGGCTCTGAGAGGTCTGACTGTGTCTCTGTGTCCTCAGGCCTCCTCCAGGACGGTCCACTGGCATCATCTCTTTTATCGGGGTAAGACTGCCACCTCCTCTTCTTCACCTCCTCTTCCTCACATCTTCATGGATGATCTCAACATCTATAAAATACAAATTACCCACTGCAGCACTTTCAGAGTGAGCGACAGGAATAAACAGAAACTTGGCGTCTGACAGACGTTCACCTGAGAATGTCTCCTGCGCTCAGGAGGGACGTCAGGAGGGACAACTTCCTGTAAACAACTCTGCCACAAAACAAAGACGTGTTCGGTGAAGTCCAGAGTACAGCTGGGTGGATTTCCGGTTCGTCTGCTCCAGTCCCATAAAAACAGGTTTGGTTTTATGGAAGCAGACTGAACTGACACGTGACAAATTAAAAAGTCACCTACATCATCAACCTGAGCTGACGACGTCATGGCGCTAAATCCAGCTCATACTGCATTATTAATAAACAATATGACAACTGTCATCAGCTTTAGCTCCAACGTGTCGTCATGTTGCTGCAGCTTCAGTTTCCTGAGAGACTGCGTCTCAGCCCGTCACCCCAAAAATCATGTGAACTCTGTGATAAACAAACACAGTGTACGTTGCTCCGCCCCTCTCACCTCTTGTTCACCTTTACGACCTTCGTGTTGGCGTGCTCGACAGTCAGAGAGTGTCAGTTAGACACTAATGGCTCTGTTGGCCATCTCTAAACATAATATTAATCCTGTGGTCATATTGTTTATTAATAATGCAGTATGAGCTGGATTTAGCGCCATGACGTCGTCAGCTCAGGTTGATGATGTAGGTGACTTTTTAATTTGTCACGTGTCAGTTCAGTCTGCTTCCATAAAACCAAACCTGTTTTTATGGGACTGGAGCAGACGAACTGGAAATCCACCCACCTGTACTCTGGACTTTTAATTTGAGAAAAGCATCAAACACGTCTTTGTTTTGTGGCAGAGTTGTTTACAGGAAGTTGTCCTTCCTGACGTCCTTTTCGACATCCTTCTTGGACTCCTTAAAGGGATAGTTCACCCAAAAATGAGGATTCAGCCATTATCTACTCACCCATATGCCGAGGGAGGCTCAGGTGAAGTTTTAGAGTCCTCACATCACTTGCAGAGATCCAAGGGGAGAGGAGGTAGCAACACAACTCCACCTAATGGAGGCTGACGGCGCCCCAGATTCAAACGTCCAAAAACACATCATTGAAACCACAAAATATCTCCATACTGCTCGTCCGTAGTGATCCAAGTGTCCTGAAGCCCCGACATAAAAAGTTGTTTGGAAAAACCTCATTTGAACTCTGTTTTTAGCCTCATTGTAGCCTGTAGCTCTGACTGCCTCTCTGTGCACCGCACTCACGTGTGCGTCAGGACCCTCGGCATGAGGGTGAGTAGATAATGTCTGAATTTTCATTTTTGGGTGCACTAGTTCCTGTGTCAGACTTTGACCGGGCAGTTCTCTGATGCTGGATCAGCTCCACTTTACCTCTGATGAATCAGATTTAATCAATAATCAAACGGTGTTCTGTTTCTGATCACCAGCCGTCGTTCGGCTACATTGAGAGAGAAGATCTGAAGAAGTTCACCTTCAGCTTTGACGCCTTCTTTGGAAACCCTAAAGCCATGCAGCCTGGCGTCAGAGTCCACTTCACCGCCTGCAAGGAGAAGGTGAGACGCACTCTGTGCTATCAACACACAACTCATATGGATATTAAAACAACCAGAAGGTTCAGTTTATGTTCATATTTTTTTCCTTTACATCATTAGAAATATTAATTTTAATTTTCAGCTGATGAACGACTCGTCTCTGTGACAATGATTTAGTTATGAAACAACAAACTTTGATTAAATATTCATGTCAGTAAATATGATGATGAAACTGGAGTTCTGAGCGCTTGCTGCTGGCCGCTCCTCGCCGGGGTCAGTCAGAGAAACATGATCTAAACACATTTAGCTTTAACATTGTTTGTGGTTCTAAGCAGAACAGTCTGATAGCGACAGATGTGAAAGTGGCTCCAGGCGGAACAGAGAACGTGGACACGGAGATCTACGAGGCAGTGGTCAGTCAGCCCATCACGGAGCCTCAGGTTAGTTCACACGCCAGGTGTTTGGAACTCGTTTTCCTTCCTGTTTCCTGATGTTGACCTGGTTGTGTTGTCATCGGTCTGCAGCCCGGCGAGCGTCAGTACCAGGGGCAGGTCCACGTGGACATCGGGCCACTTAGGACAAACCTGACGTTTGACAGGAAGGACAGCACGGTGACGCTGCTGAAGAACGACCAGGTGCTCATCAACCTGCTGACCGACATCGTCACTGAGAAGAGAAGAGCGACCAACATCAAACCCAAAATCCCCTCCACCTTCAGCTACACCCACGAGGAGAGGGAGGAGGTCAGAGCTGCTTCTTGCTCACCTGTACACCTATTTACCTGTTGACCTGTTCACCTCCTCACCTGATTCTATTTGACTCGATGTTTTGAATCGTTTCAGGGTGTCATCATCAGCCTGACAGACAATGAAGGCGTCATCAAGTCTGAGAAACACGGCGAGCTTCCCTTCGACATCAAGGAGAATTTCAGTGATGTTGAGTTCACTGCCGAGGACATCAGCGAGGAGGTGGAGTTCACCATCATCATGGTGAGTATTCAGAGACGTTCACTTCCTGTCACAGCTCTGACTGATCGCCAGCTGAGGATTTATAAATCATGTTGTTTCTGTTTGTCCTCAGCTGAGGGCGGGGAAGAGGGCCATCAGGATCCGACGGGTGAAGGAACCCCTCCTCCTGACGCTTTCTGCCGCCACCGCTGCTGCTGCTGTCTCCGAGGAGGCTGCCGGCCAAAACACAGACGACGACAACGACAATGATGACGATGACGACGAAAACAGCGAGAAAGACACTTCTCCTAAAGTGACACCCATGGTGAAGCTGGAGCTGGGGCCCAACATGAGGCTGGACCCAGAGCTGTACGAGGGCATCGTCAGCCAGCCAATCATAGAGCCCACGGTGAGTCTGATACAACTGATGTACAGACGGTTACTGTCAGCGCCAGTATGTCTCTGTTACTGGTTCCAGTTTGAGCAAACAGCTGCTGAAGAAGAAGAACAGAAGTTTGCAGAAACCCAACCGTCATCATGTAGAGATGGGCTGTGTATCGATGAAAATCGATGTGTCACAGCTTATTCCATGTGCGACGTTTAAAATGACTGTACAACAAACATCAGGTATAAATGTTCACGTCATTTTTTTTAAACCACCAACAAAAGGCTTGTGTTTCTGTTTTCTGTGTTGGATGTGACAACCAGGTTCAGTTCAGGTCAGCAGTTCTTCTTCTCTGCTGAGCAGAGCCTGACCCTAACCTAACCCCAAGCCCTGCTTTCCCTTCCTGAGATGTCTAATGGTTTGTCAGAACTTCGGTGAGGCCAATAGAAAGTCCTTCTCCATAGACTCCTCCCATACCTGGGTTTTTGCTTGTCAGCTGCAGTTTTGTCTGTAGTGCTTTTGGCCAATTGGTACCTGTCTGCTGCTTCAGGAGACCCCTGGGCCAACCAGACCCGAAATGCCTCCTTCTTTAGCCTGACGTGACAGCTTCTCTCACTGCTGGTACCAGAGGGTTCTTAGGTTGCCGCCATGACAGGCACCAACAACCTTCCGACCACAGCTCCTAGCAGCCGCCTCCATAATGGAGGCTTTGAACGTGGACCACTCAGATTGGGAGAAATTCCTCTGGAGGTGGGAGTTGAGGACCCCACGGACAGGGACCTCAGCCAGACGTTCCCAGTTCACCCTCACTACACGTTTGGGTTTACCAGGTCTGTCCAGCAGCTTTCCCCGCCATCTGATCCAACTCACCACCGGGTGGTGATCAGTTGACAGCTCTGCTCCTCTCTTCGACTGGGTGTCCAAGACACACAGCCGCAGTCTGATGATACGACCACAAAGTAGATCATTGATCTTTGGCCTAGAGTGTTCTGGCACCAGGTACACTTATGAACCTCCCTATGCTTGAACATGTTTTTTGTTCTGGCCAGGCCATTACTCGCACAGAAGTCCAGTAACAAAACAACACTTGTGTTCAGGTGAGGCAGGCCGTTCCACCCAATCATCCTGGCAGGGTCCCCAGCTGGCAGGGGCATACGAACAAACAGTCAGAGACCTTTTCTTTGCGACACACAGTAGCATTGAGGTGACCATCTCGCTCCCCAGGGACAACCCCAACACGGCGGTGTTGGGCCGGGGGCTCATGAGTATCTCCACACATGCCCAGCGCCTCTCACCCTGGGCAACTCTGGAAAAAGCGAGAGTCCAGCCCTTCTCAAGGAGTTTGGTTCCAGAACAAGTGCTGCACGTGGAGGTGAGCCCAACTAGTTGGTACTGCTCCACGTCCCACACCAGCTCACTAGAGAGGTGACGTTCCATGTCCCCAGAGCCAGTCTGCGACGCCAGGGGCCCTGCCCCTGCCTGCCGCCCAGCACACAATGCACCTGACCCTGATCTCTGTCCCTTTGGGTGGTGGGTCCACAGGGCAACAGCTCCATGTTATCTTGCCGGGCTGAGCCTAAGGCCTGGCCACCAGATGCTCGCTGGCGATTCTTGCAGGAGTTAAACGTAACGAACTTTATTGAAACAGTGCTTTAAGTTTTTTTTGTTTTTGTTTTTTTAATAACAGTACTTAAACTTTATTGTATCAAAGTAGCTACCTTATTTACCTTTGTCGTAACTGTTATTTTACTAAATAAGTCAGTGTTTCAGTAGTCTGCAGTAATTTAGAGGTAATATAGAGATATGTATCACGTACTGTGATGAAGCCTAAAAGTATAAGGACATTATATTTAATCCATGTGATCACATGTCACAGTCATCAGGAGCTCAGTGGACTCATGTAAACCTGACCTGTTCAGGTTCGTTAGCAATACGTCTCACAGTGTTCTGTCTTCATGTTCATTCTTATCTGAAGCAGTATCAGTGAGGGGAGCTGATCTTACAGGAGCCATATAAAGACAACGTGAGCACTGTTAAACTGCTTCCTGTTTGTGATCTCTGACATGGCGTCTGTCTCTGTCTGTAGCCCACCATGCAGGGCTACCCGGGTCAGATCCACGCCAACATCGGCCCTGTCAGGACCAACGTGACCTTTGACCACAGGGACTGCGGCGTCACGCTGCTGAAGAACGACCATGTGTTGATCAACCTGCTGGTAGACATGGTGACAAGGAAGAGGAGAGCGGCCAACATCAAACCCAAAATCCCCTTCACCTTCAGCTACACCAAAGAGAAGAGAGAGCTGGTGAGTCCTAGTGGCCTCTAACGGAGTCTCTGATGTCTTGGTTTTAATCCTGAATGACCACGTGACTGTGTTTCAGGGCATCATCACCTTTCTGGGTCCTGAAGAAGGAATCATCAACTCCGAGGACCACGGCGAGCTTCCTTTCGACATCCATGAGAACTTCAGTGAAACCAAGTTTAACAGCAGCGACATCCACAAGGAGGTGGAGTTCACCGTGGCCCTGGTGAGTCTTGACGTCACAGACGCTGGCTGCTGAGTGACAGACGAGTTTCACCTTCTGAGCCACACCTCCATTTTGTTTCTACAGGTGAAATCAGAGAAGAGAGCGATCAGGCTGATGAGGACAAAGAGGGTCGAGGACCAAATCCTGGAGGAGCAGAAGAGACGGGAGGAAGAGGAGAAGAGGAAGAGAAGGGAGGACGAGGAGAAGAGGAAACAAGAGGTTGAGGAGAGGAAGAGGAGGGAGGACGAGGAGGCGGAGCAACAGAGAGAGGCCGAGAGGAAGAAGAGGGAGGAGGTGGCGGCGGCGCTGGCAGCGGCCCAGTGCAAGGTGAGAAACAGGCCATCAAACAGATGTGCTAACGTTCAGTGACGGGAAAAGATTTTAGTTGTAGGTCTTTATTTAAGTTTCATGATTTAAGTTCTTTAAGTTTCTTTGTTTATTTTAAATCTTTAAGTTTTTTTATTTTAGTTTTTTAAGCTTTTGACTTATTTTATCTCTAAGTTTTTTTTAGGTGTTCATCTTTTTTTAATTTTAGTTCTTTATTGAAGTTTTTAAAAATTTATTTTAGTCCTTTAAGTTTTTTTAATTAATTCAGCTTTTTATGTAAGTTTTTCCTTATTTATTTTAGTTAAGGTTTTTTTTTTGGTTGAAGTTTTTTATTTATTTTTTTTAATTTTAGTTTTTGTGAAGATTTTATTTACTTTGGTTTAAGTGTTTTTTTGTTGGTTTTAGGTCTCTAGGACTTATTTTAGTTCTGTATTTAAGTTTTTATTTATTTTAGTTTAAGTTTTTTTTTAATTGTTTTTATTTATTTCTGTTCTTTAAATGTTTTATTTATTTTGTTTTTCTTTAGCTTTTTTATTTAATTAAAAACTTTTTTAAGTCTTAAGTTTTTATTTGTTGTAGTTTTTGTAAAGTTTTTATTTACATAAGTTCATAGTTTTTTTTATTTGTTTTAGGTCTGCAGGATTTATTTTATTTCTGTATTTAAGTTTTTTTTTATTTATTTTAGTACTTTATATAAGTTTTTTTTAAATTTCACTTTAGATCTATAGATGTTTGTTAAATGTATATTTTAGTTCTGTAAGTTTTTTATTTTTGTTTTTGTTTTTTAGTTACTTTACTCTATTTAAAGAGGCAACAGATAGGATTCAGTTTTTTTTAAGCCTGGCGCCACCTAGCGTCAGTGGTGCTGCGTTGCACTGTGGCAACGACCAAATTGAGCGTGGGGATCAGAGATAATGAATAAAATGTAGGCTGTAAAGCCACCAGTATACCTCTATGTATATGTAGAATGAGAAGGTGTGTGGACACTCTACTGAATAAATGAGTAAAGAGACCGAGCAACAATTATCAGATTTATCTGAAGAGAAAACAAATAGTAATGCAAATAATTATAGCAGAATGCACAGTACCAGTACAAACAGCTCACAGTAAATGATACCAATATGTACAGTATCAGTACAAACAACAGTAGACACAGTGGAATTATACCAATATGCACATGTAAACAGTCCCCATTCTAGAATAAACGCTACCGTATGGAAACCATGCGGCCGGTTGGAGCTCAAATTGAATGGGAAACAAAGTCCAGTGTTCACTTAGCTGGGCGTAACTTAGCTGGGCGATGTCCGTGGATAGCTGCCTCCGTGAGAAGAGAACAGAAGGAAGGGAGGGGGGTATCACTGTCCGAGGGCTGCCGTAGAATGGCAACCAGGATGTCAGCCGACCAACACTCGCTACCCGCTCCCTGGTTGCGGCGATTTGCGATGCTGGCCAGCTAGGAATGAACTAGCAGCCAGTACAGTACAGTCCTCTCTGGTCTAGCTAACATTTAGCCGTGTTACTTACTGATCCATTAGAAAGAAAGCTAGCTGGACATGGGTTTTGAAGCCTCTTTGGTCACGGAGCTCCCTCCATCTCTTGAACGCCTGACTGAGGTTTACTCTTGTTTTTCCTCTTCTTTTATCACTCTCCTTTTTGCTCTTCTTTGCCTCCTCACACAGAGGAGCTCCTTTTCTTTTGCTAGGCCGTTTTTCACTTGTCTCCAAACTTTGTCCGTCTGCCATTGTGCTCGTGACTCAACTATCTCATGCCCAACTCCTCATAAGGACCAGCTCCAGTCCCTGATTGGCTGACCGACCAGTTTCACAATACACGACGCGTTTCCTGCCGTAAAGCAGATTTTTTCCATGAAATTTCAGCACCGGTGGCAGAAGCTTATTGCAAAGATTGCACAGTAACCTATGTAAACACTGATAGTCTGATTTTACTGTGGACACTACCCTGTGCAACCCACATTATTTTCATCATGATATATTTAGGAAAAGATGCTGTCTGTTGCCTCTTTAATTTTTTTTTTATTTTAATTTTTTAAGTTTTGTTTCATTGTAGTTTTTTAATATAGGTTTTTTTATTTATTTTAGTTCTAATAGTTCTTAGTGTATTTTAACTCTTAGTTTATTTTAGTTCATTTTTTAGCACTTAAACTTTGTTTTTTATTTTAGCTCTTTTCTCATTATTTGATTTTTGGGTTTATTATAGTAATTTATTTATTTTAGTTCCTAATTTAACGTTTTTACTTATATAAGTTTTTTTTTCATTATTTTAGTTTTTATTAGAGTTGTTTATTTAATCTAGATCTGAAGTTTAATTTTAGTTCTTAGTTGTTGTTTTTTAGTTGAGTTTAAATGATTTTGTTTTAAAGTTAGAGTTAAGTTTGTTTTGTTTCAGGTTTAGTTATTTTATAGGATTAGTTTAGAGATACAGTTTGGAAAAAGAAATTTTGTGTGGTTGGAGGTTTAGTTTAATTCTGCCAAACTTTTAGATTTGTTCAGGTTAAGTGATGACTTAGTGAGGCTCAAGGTTTAATTTAGTTTAGTTGGAGGTCTAGTGTGAGATGAAGAGTAGTTATGAAAGATTACGATTTAGTTTGAGGTGAAGTTCAGTGTCTGATTTCACATTTACAATAAAAACGTATTTATCAACCCTGACCTGTTGAATTAAACTGAAAACTCTGTTCAGTCGTTTAATAACTGAATTCACCTAAATGTATGTCCTAAACATTTTTATAGACAAAATCCAGACTCAGTATTTATTTCATCACAGTAATATCATTACGCACATTAAACCAATCATCTGTGCGCGCCGTGTTTCTGACTGCTTCCTGTCGTCCTGCAGTGGACGCCACTTGGCTTCAAGGTGAGGAACCCTGACACGATGGACGAGATCAGCAAGGAGCGATTCGAAGGCACTGTCCTCAAAGCCGTCTCCAAATATCCACGTAAGGAGATCAAGAAGGAGCCCGAGGCGAACAAGGAGGAGCCAGGAGGAGGAGGAGGAGGAGGAGGAGGACAAATGCTCCCTGGACAGGTACGGAGGAAATACTGCAAAAAAATAAGTTTGTGACTAGTGTTGTTTTTGGCGGCCTGTTTTAATTTCAGTTTTAGTCTAGTCTTTGTGTCAAACTGTCATTTTAGTTTTTATTAGTTTTAGTTGCATTCATACTCTTTTTGTCTAGTCAAGTTTCAGTCGACTAAAAGTCTGAGCATTTTAGTCTTATTTTAGTCAGAATAATCCATGACATTTTCGTCTCATTTTAGTCGACGAAAACAGACGACATTTTAGTCTAGTTTTAGTCAATGAAAATTGCATTTTAGTCTCTTTTTAGTAATGCAATTCTATTATACCCAGTCAATATAGTATAAGTACCTAGTATAGATGAAACCAAAATTTTCTTTTAGTCAAACCCATTTCGCAATTCAAACAAAGTTATCTTAATATTATATTATTGTTACCTCATAGACTCAAGAATACATTCATTCCAGACATGGAAGATGCTCTGATTTGAATTACACAACAGTTAGTTCCGGCCCTGCAATCTGATTGGTCGAGAGACAGTAAAACCGTGTTGATATTGGAGTACAACATCACGGTTATTTCACTGTGTATGTATCACTCCGCCTCACAGCTGATTGCAATCAACAATCAAATCAAAACTGACGGTTAGTGTCAGTTAGGTCAGCAGTTGCGTTGTAGGCGAATTAATTCATCCACTGTCAAACAGCCAAAAATATGGATTTATTTCCTAAAATAAGTTTTGAATTGAACTATGAATGGTCATCAGAGGAAGATGAGGGAGAGGAGAAGCTGAATCCATCTGAGCACACATCCAGGTTTGTCAGTGTTTCATCAGCGGAGCTCAATGACTTGGAGAAAAGCAACATACTGTCAGATCAGAAGGCAGAGTCAGCTGTGCCTGTGAAGCCACAGTCCACCATGCAGTCACCACAGACTTATTTCACCGGCTGCACAATTAATGGAAACGTGCAGATAAATGTGTATAAAGACTAAGTGCCTGGCGCACCATGTCTGTGTTACATAGCAACGGTGACAGCGGAGTCCTGAGGGAACTATTTTTGTTGGCGGAAGACAAATATAATGCTTAAATTATCTATTTTGTCCTCATTTTTCAACATTTCTTAATCAGCCTTGCTTATTTAACTGTTGAACTGTTGTATAAAAGCAATATCACACTCGAGCTCGTGATGTTGTACTGTGATATTGTCACGGCTGTGAGTCGGTCGTAGGCACGAGGCCGCAGGCGACGATATCACAGTACAACATCACTCCCTCTCGTGTGATATTGCTTAATTACAACATGTTTATTTTACCAACCAAACATGTTTTTAGTACACACACATAAATTTAAATAAAATAAATAAAATAGCACCATGACAAAGCCAGAAAAAATCAAATACATTCAACTTTAACATAAATAGAAACAAGGTGCTTGAATGCTCGAGCTACAATAACATAATAAAAAGTGCAAATAAAATGTGTCTGTGACTTGTATTGCTTGTAAACCGAAGTCAGATTTTGCATCATAAAAACTATTAAAAGAATAACAACAGGAAAGAATAAACAGTACTGAATTATGCCAACTACTGAACCAAATAACCAGCAGTCTCAACAGCTAGCTTCATAAACCATAACCCCCTGGATGTGTTATTGTAAGACTGGTTGTCACACATACAAAAAAACAACTGTCCAGTACACAATACTCTATGGCTATATTTTTGACATTTTCTTTTCACTGGTGCCCAGCACAGATAGTTTGATTGCCATAAAACTCACATTTGTCAAACTGTTAAAAGTGTACCCCTTCAGCTTTCAGCTGTTAACACTGTGTGCTGGCCTAAACTTTATATATTTGTTCAGGAATCAAAAAAATAAAATCTTCACAACCAAATCAGAATCAGCAATTTAGGACCAGCATAGTTTTTCTTTGCATAGATATGGGAAAGGTTGCTTATCAAAATGCTCAGTGTGTGTGTGTGTGTGTGTGTGTGTGTGTGTGTGTGTGTGTGTGTATACAGTACATGCATGCTTGTTGCATGTCTGTTCAGGCCAGCCATTAACCACTATTTAGGCCTGTTTATTTTGAGGAAAGCGCTTCTTTCCAAAATGGTCCTAGCCCTGTTCCTGCGGCCACAAGAGAGGTAACCAGTTACACTGAAGACCCTCTCTGTAAATGCCTGAGAGGCAGGAGGTCCAAGGCCAGAGGTTTCAGTGTTGGAAACACAGTGGAACAACACTGAGTTAACCAATACTCAATGCTTGATTCCTCAACCTCAGCACTAGCCTGGTGGGAAGCGGACAGCCCTTCTTTATATTTTAAAATCTCCTGCTTAATGTTTGTTGTCTTGGCTGTCTTGGGCCTTGATGGACGATTGGCACTGAAGAACTTAAATCTACGCCGTTTTGCGGGGTTTCTCTTACTTGCACTCTTTGTGGCACAAGATGAGCAATGTAGTCCTCTGCCTTTCTGACAAGATTCTGTACTTCGTTGTCATCATTTTCCAGAAGGGTTTCAGCTACACAAGGGTCCACAAAGCATGCTGCTGCAGGAAGTGGTGAGAAGTTGACAGCTGTTATATCAAGAAACACACTAAAACGCCTGTCCATGCTGAACAGCATCTTCTGAGCCAGAGTAGCTGCATCTTTATAGGTTCTCCCACGTGCAAGCGAGAACTCTGACAGATGGTTTTTGAGATCAAGGAGTGCTGGCACAACAAGGGAAAGCGACTGAGTGTCACTTTCAAGTGACTTAGTGTGCTCCGCAAATGGCAGAAGAAGGTCTCTCAGCATCCCAGTCTTCTGCCACTCACTGGGCTGCTGGATGTCCCAGCCATGGACTCAGCCACAGCTATGAGGTGCTCCTTGACTTCAAGACAGCGTGAAATCATAGCAAAGCAGCTTGACCACCTGGTGGGACAGTCTTTGACCAGAACCAGAGCACACTTCTGCAGCAGCCGCTCTGTGGCGACAGATGACTTCCTAAACTTGTTCACCAAGTGCCTCATTTTTTCCAACAACCTTTGGATTGGGGGTTCCTTCTGGACCATATTCACCACACTGTAGGGTGTGAACCATGCATGGGGTCCTCTCTATGGCTCCGTAGTTGTATCTCCATGGAAATATATATTTTAAAAAAAGTACATATTTAACCATTTTAACCCTTATATTATTGAACCAAATGAAATAGTTATTTAAATTAAAAATGTTTAACCTTTTAACTTCCTATGAACTTCTTTATTTTTTTATGTATATTAAATTAAATCATGACCAGATGCTGAATGAATTAATAGCATCATTTTTAACCTTTTAACTGTCTATGGGATTTTCTTTTTTATTCAGACAAAATATAAATAAGTTTTGACCAGTTACATAAATGTTGAATGAGTTAAGGGCATAGTTTGATACACAGACTGACCTGTCATCCTCCCCTTCCGGATGCTCATCGTCATCATTGGTGGCGTTGTGCTCCGCCTCTGAGTCCTCTTCAGAAGTTGTGGCAACTTCTGCACGTGTGTGGAACGATGCCACCATATTGCTGCCACTGTCAGTAATTGTTGTGTGGACCTTCTCTCTGGGGTTGCCCCATTCCTCCATTGACTCCTCCACGAGTGTGCTAATCGACTGTGTTGTGAGGGTGAACCATCTCCTTCAGGTTCAGGAGTTTGTGTTCAGCCGTGTTGTCCTCAGAGTTGAAGTAACAGGCACTGACTCCCAGGAAGGATGCTGTAAGCCCCTTTTTAGTCCAAATATCCGACCCTGTAGTTATTCTGCGTGCTGAGGCCAGCTTTTGTTTGATCTTTTCTTTCTCTTCTTTGTACATTTTGTCAGTCAAGTTTAAAATTTTATGTCTTTTTGGCACTTTGAACTTTTTGTCTATTTTTGCCATCATTGCAATGAACTCCTCATCTTCGACAATACGTGCTGGGAGTCCTGTGTGGCCTATCCACTGCGCTATCCCCTCCTCTTTGGTATGTTGCTCTGGGGAATTGTCGTTGTACCTCCTTGTGGCACAGAAATCTTGAGCACTAGCTGGCTTGTCCATCTTCTTGGGTGGGACTTGCTTCACTGATGCTCTTTCTGGAATCTAGCACAAGAATAGATAGAATTTCAGGACAGATGCAGCCTCTGGAAAATCTAACTGTTCCAAATATTAAATAGCATAAATCCTTGCTATGATTTTTACCTTAATAAATCAATCTCCGAGTGAGTGACTTGACTGTCCGTAAAAGAAAAAAAAAAGTCTACATAATCAAAACAGAAGTAGTCATAAACTAAGCAGTAGTTTCGGGAGGCATGTGAATGCAAACACCTTTTGACCCTTTGTTTAAATGTATGTGGGTCTAGAATAAGGTATTCAAAGTCATGTTGTTGATGCCAAATTCAGTTCAGTGTGATGGCTATGTGAATGACAAAACTAGCGACAGTGTTTGGCCACCAAGGGATGCTTTATTACACTGATATGGAGTCAGTCAGTCAGTCAGGTAGGAACTAAGAACCTCTGTTTAGAATCAGTGGATTCACGTGACTGTAATTGTTGCTAGCACGAGACAGAGGAAGTTTATTTATTAACTAAATTAGCTCCCAGTTAGAGCTAAATATATATTTATGTGTGTTCTTGTGGATACAGAAGAATACAACAGTTCCCACACACTATATTTAGCAGATATTTTGGAGAAACCCACTTTACAGTAGGGGTGAGTTTGTGTACAAAAATCTCTAAACGTTTAGAGTTTTCATAACCGTTTATGATCTCAAACACGTGTACCCCCTACTTTACACACTCTCTCTCTCACTCACTCACTCACTCACACACACACACACACACACACACACACACACACACACACACACGAGTCATTTTCAGCTCCAGTGGCTAACGTCTAACGTTAAAGCTAATGTTAAAATGTGACACATTAACCACAGCCTCATGAGTTAGCATGAGCTCTCTAAAATAGAAAGTGAAGTAATATTAATGTCTTAACTTAACTCGATTTCATTGTGGAATGCCTTGAGATGTCTCTTAAGATTTGTGATGTTTTTTCCTGTGATTTTGTGGCCGCATTTCTCCCCATCTTTTTCCACAACACATTCCGTTTTCTTTTCCACTTCAATGTAGTGAAAGTGTGTCCAAAGGTCGCGTCTTTTTTCTCTCCCAAAGACGATCCCCGCCTGCCTGGCCATCGGTCCCTTTCTTTGTCAGACTTAACTATGTTTCTGAAGTTGTTAGCTCACCGCAGCTGCATTTTCCAAATAACGCCGCGAGTGAGGATTGAGGAAGTGACGTTGCTTGCGTCTGTGCAGTGCGACACACAGCCAAGGAAACAGAAATACTGCAAAATGATAATAACGTGACTAAACATTATAACGTTATTTCGTCTCGTTTCGTTTTGGTCAACGAAAATGAAGAGACATTTTTGCAAAGTTTTGATTTTGTAAACCACATTTAGTCTCGTTTTTATTCGTCAACAATATTGCATTATGTATTTAATTATAGTTATCGTCACATAACCACCATTTACATTGTGTCTTGTCTTGTTTTTGTCACGTGATAAAGGTTTGTTGACGACGATATTTAGTCATACTTTTTTGTGACATCATTTATTTCATAAACTAAATCTGAATTTTTTTTTCCTGCAGGTTAAAATCAAAGTTGAGAAAATGGATGACGACCAGAAGGAAGAGGAGAAGGACATACCTGAAGGAGATGGAGGACAGGAAGGAAAGAAGGAGCCTGAGGATGAGGAGGTGAAGAAGAACCAGTCGGCTGAAACAGCAGCTGGGAGAAAACCCGACCCAGAGATGGGTCGACTAGTGATGACCATCGACGGTCAACAGAAGCAGCTTCCCTTCGGTCCCAACGACCTGCTGACCACCGCCACCATGCTGGACGGAGACAAGGTCAGAGGACAACTGATCAATTAATTGATTATCAGAGAGGAGATGAGGTGTGACCAAAATTATAAAGGATAATTACAGATGGCTGGAGGGCCGAAAACGTTTCTCTATGACATCATGATGTCTGTCAGTGTTGAGGAAAAAATGTGCTCAGCAGTAAAGTTACTGTTAAAGGTCGACACGCACGAGACTTGAGTTCATCCTGATAGATTTTATGATGACAGAGTGAACGTGATATATTCCAGTGAGACATGGCAGCTAGCAGCAGTGCTAATGCTAACACAGGATACACAGTTAGCTCTCCAGGTAAAAGTGATACACACTCAGGTAAACAAGAATAAAAATAAAACATCAGGGAAAAAGAGTGAATCTTTAGAATGAAAACATGAAACCGTAGAATAAATAAATCACTAGCATGAAAATAAGAGGTTAGGTTAGGTTACTTTATTCATACCCGTAGGTAAATTGGTTTTGCAGTGAGTTGACATCCATTCATCCATACATACAGTACAACATTAATAAAACATGAACATGAGAAATGACACAATAGCATGAAAACTAATAGCATAAAAAAACATCGGCATTAAAAAAAAAAAAAATTGTGTGAAAATCAGAATGAAAAAAGAAACATTAGCATTAAAAGCCCCTTTTCCACAACATTTCCAGGAACTTTTATTTCCAGGAATTAATTTACCTGGGTAGAAGAATTCCTGGAAATGCGAATGGTTTGTGTTTCCACCGCACCTCAAAGTTCCAGAAAATTTGTTCAAATTAGCGTGATGACGTAGATGATTCAGCGTGTGTCCTGTATTTGGCTCTGCCAGCTCATTGGCTGGTTACGTGCTGTTGTAGAGAGTTGGGCTGTTTGTCTCAGCCAGCAGCTCAGGGTAAAGTATTTTAAGATAAGTGTCAGGCTAAGTTAGTCTCCAGACAGACAGCTGTCACTTGAGCTCATTAGGAACAATTCACTATCAGCTGAACTAGCGTGCTGTCCTTGTGTCAGACATAACGTTAGTGATGGTGGATGAGAGACTGTGGGCGGAGCCTATTGAATATCACTGTCTACATGCTGCTGAACGCTGCAAGTGTGTGTTCCACCAATCAGTGTTCTTCAGCCCACAGCCCCGCCCCTCAAGAATTCCGGGTAATCTGAAAAGTCCTACCCCCCCGACTAGGTACTTTTTCAGAGAAAGTTTGGGGTTGA
This sequence comes from Epinephelus lanceolatus, assembly GCF_041903045.1. Lineage (NCBI taxonomy): Eukaryota > Metazoa > Chordata > Actinopteri > Perciformes > Serranidae > Epinephelus > Epinephelus lanceolatus. The sequence continues at coordinate 767,393 of NC_135750.1, forward strand.
GGGAAAGTGTTTTCCCCTGGGTAATTTCAGTGGAAATGCGCCAAGGTTTTTTAGAATCCTAAAATGATGAAAAATAAATGATGATTGAAATGAGTTCCTGCGGGGGAAAGGGGCTAAAGCGGTGAAGAAAATGACAACATAAAAAAGAAACGGCTTGAAAAAAGGAACGATAGTTTAAAAAGAGTTAGCATGAGCAAAGAAATGATAGCATGAACGTAAGCCTTAAAAACATTGGTATAAAAAAATGTTAGCATGAAAAAGTTAGTATGATAAAACAAAAGAGTACGTAACAGAAATGTTAGCAACAAAAAAAAGTGTTGGTATGTAAAAAAAAAAAAAAAGGGCACTGATGGACAAACTTATGTTAGACGCACAGATAAAACTGTTCAGCCACACATACTATATATATATATATATATATACACATATATATATATATATGTATGTATATATATATATATATATATATATATATATATATATATGTATATATATATATATATATGTATATATATATATATATGTATATATATATATATGTATATATATATATATATATATATATATATGTATATAAATATATATATATATATATATATATATATATATATATATATGTATTACAGTGTGAACTGCCGCCTTCAGTAGCTGAAATGACCGCCAGTTTCAGGAAACTGCAGTTTGTCTCTATAAAAGTTAAATCTGATCCGTGTCTTTTCTGTGAAGGTGCGTTTCAACATCGCCACGCATCAAGGGACCAAAGAGGAACGAGCGACTTTCGTGGAAATTCTCCCCGACTCCTTCGAAGAGTCCATTGAACAACGCCGACACGTACGTCTTTCACCCAGACCGTCTCTTCACAAACAGTACCAAGCCGAACCCTCTGACGTGTCTTAATGTTTCTGATGTGTTTCTCCAACCAGGGCATCGTCATCGAGTTCAGCGTGGACTCCGGGCTCATCAAGTGCACCCAGAACCCTCAGCTGTACTTCCACATGTCCGAGGTGATCGAGAAGAAGAGACTGGAGCTGAACGAGAAGGTCGAGTTCAGTGTCGTCCCGGTGAGTCCAACTTTTTCCTCCTCCTCATCCTCGTCCTTCAGCTGGGCATTTTTCCGATGGCTGAGAGACTTAATTAGTTTTAGACATTCATAACCAGACCCACCAGGACTCGTGGCTGCGGGTGAGTCAGAACCACCATCAGCCACTGATGTGAAGATTTTATTGTTTGTCTCATTACAACATTCAGAGTTTTACCAAATGAAATTTTAATATCAGGTAAGAACGGTGTTCTGAGTTGGTGTTATCCACGTTGAAAGCTTTCAATTGTCTGGAACATAAGTACATAGAGGGTTAACCTCCGAACTTCTGTTTCAGAAGTCTTTAAAAATGTTAGTATGAATTTACTCTGGTCTGGACTTAAAGCCTCGCTGTGACACTGTTTTTTATCATTTACTTAAAGAAAAATCTTTCAAAGTGAACAAACCTTAAACTTTGCTCTCAACAGTTCGAGCTGAGAGTTCGTAGAGTTGGTCTCAGATAGTCTGACGTGCAGTGGTCGAATTGTTAATTTTTAACAAGGGGGATGCAATGTAGCTTTGATTTTTTTGCGTGCACACATCGTCAAATATGACAGCACAGATGTGCAAAATTAATCAAGATAAAGAAAAATGGCATGACCTATACCTGCTGCCTTTAAAAACACAAATAATGCAGTAGTATTGCTATTGCAATACGGACAAAAAACATTTTAGAGTATTCATAAGAGTAGCTCTGAAATAGCTGTGAAAATTAATCTTAGAGTCACTCTTATCCTACAGACATTTCCTTAGCCAGTTATAATTTCTCCTAATCTGTGAAGCCTTGGGCTGATAATTGGTGCTGCTGTCAGGTCCCTGTCCTGATACCTGCCTAGTTTCTCCCTGTCCCTCTTCTATCTGTTGCAATAATATAGATAATAAATGTGCAAAGCAAAAGAAATAGAATTAAGAATAATAGTGGTGACATAGCTGTAGAAATTAATCGCACAGTCACTTTTATGCTCTAGATATTTTCTGTCAGCCAGTTATAATCTCTCCTGCATGATCATCCTTGCTGGCCTCTGGTCCACTGTCTCCTTCCTGACCCTGCTCTTTATATTGTGGCAATATAGATTTAAAAAAATATGTGGAAAGCAATAGTGAGCACAAGTTCTTATTAAGGAGGAGTGGGTTTATTCCTCGCATGAAACTAGCTAGCAAGGTATTTAACATAGGAAACAATAACATTAGTGTTCTTGTTAACTAGCTTAACTTGATATATTGGCATCTATTAATTAGTCATCATTTAGCGAACATTATCTACATGCAACAGCATCACTCAGCTTACACGGGTTTGGAAGAAACTGTGCAAGGTTTTTTGCTTCTTGCTGGCTGGTTTGCTGAACATAGTTAACACTCATCAGCACTGCCCAGCAGCACACGTCTTGTCTGTGTGCGATTGACTCTGATCACAACATGACAGCATGTGTATGCGCCTTCTCATGGTGCGTTTAAAGATGGCTCGGAAAAACACGTTACCACATGTTAAAAACGAATTGGACGGCGTTAACGACTGTAAAAAGTGTGGGGGACAGAGGGCACAGATATGGGAAGTGCGGTGGACATGTCCCCTGCATCCCCCCCTCAAATTACGTCCGTGCCTGCACACACAGATTCTAGATTAACAAGAGGGATGCTTTTTGGTCAATTTTCTAACAAAGGGGATGGCATCCCCCCCATCCCCCCTCAATTCGACCACTGCTGACGTGTCAAATCGAACACTCTTGAGGTTAAATACTGGTCATTGTCACGGCGTCCTGGTTTGTATAATGTGTCTGTCATTGTTTCTCCAAGCATGAGACAGCAGAGGGCGGGAACCAGGCCATCAGGATAAAACGTTTCACCGAGAGCGTTTTCTTCCCTGTTCGGAAGTTGGGAGGAGTCGGTGCAACCAAAGGGAAGGTGAGGAGGGCTGTAGTTATATTTATAGTTATGATGCGAGACAGAATGAAGAGCTAACTCATTTGTGTTGATTCAGTTATTTAGTCGACTTTAAACTCTTTCAATAGTATAGAAGTTGTATTCGGTTATTTTCACATGTTGTGTGTTAAAAATGTGCCCAACATTACCTTTGAAGTAAATACAGTGAGGTTTAATAAATATTAAAGAATGATTTCACGGTCTCATGTAAAACTGTACATTGATTTTATATTTTAATTTACCAGTTCTCTGTGAATTTAAAGGAAGACTTCAACCACAAAATGAATATCAGTTACTCACCTCGGATTAAGCAGGATTTTTACTTGTGCAGCAGACCCTACACCGCTGTGAGCATTAATACCTGTGCAGTGGTGTGTCTGTGTCACTCTGCAGTTACACCTCCAAAACACTAGTGGGCAGCGGAGGGTTCTGTGAAGTGCCGTAAAGTTTAGTTGATTCAAAATACACAAACACATAAACACATATTAAAGAAACACACATTAAACACACATTAAACATGGTTTATTAGAGACAGTTTCAAACACAAATCAGCTTCACTATAACTCACAGCATTTTGTCTCACAAGCCCTTTTTTAACAGGAGCTGTTCAAATTTGCAGGAAAGCCCAATCAGTGTTTTTTCAGCATTGGCAGTATAAAAAAATCGGGGAGTGCAGCAAAATGCCGCCTACCTACTTTTGTTTATACAGAATGTGCCTTTTTCGGGGCAATGGGGGGCGTGAGCAAGTAACAAAACGTGTAGCTCAGCGTGTGACGTAAACAGTGACGTGGGAGGGAAGCCGCGGCTGGTCAGTCCTTCGGCGATTCTCTCGTAAGTCGGCCCGTTCTTCACCGTCCCCGTCATCTGATGGTTAATGGCCTCTTCGTTTGCGAGGACAAGGAGGGCGCGCAATTCCTTGTCTCCCCAGTTGCTCATCTTTACAGTGTCTGTCAGGTTTGTGTTTCCCTCTTGCTACTAGCTGCTCGCTAATTCCTGCTATCAGCTGTTTCCTGTTTATCCACCGCCAGTGGCTCGCACGTGCGGCGTCATCTCATCAACAGCTCCTCCCACAAGTCATCAACAGCTCCTCCCACAAGTCATCAACAGCCCCTCCCGTGGTGGACGGCCGCCTCGGTCTGTTTACACTTGAAGGGTTCCACCAATATGTCTACCCTACGAGGCGGTAAATTGGGCACCTCGGATCAACTCGCCAGTCCGGCTCTGTGTGTCTAAACGCTCGCAGCTTGCCGGCAAAACGGCCCAAAATTCGCTGAAAAAATGGCAGTGTAAAAGGGGCTAGAAACAAACACTTGTCTTTATCTGGACACATTTTCCCAATAAATACAACATGCTAATGTTTTTAGCACAACCCTATGGTATTTTACACTGTATAAATTAGCCTAGTGGCCACGGGACTTTTCCGATACTCAAATGAAGCCAGTGACATTTTGTGGGTGAAGTATTCTAACAAATTTTAAGGCATTGTTGTCACAGGATGTTGGCAGAGATCTTTTTCTAATGTCAGACTCTTATCATTGTCAGATGACCATCAAGCTGGCAAAAGCTTCAGAAGACACTGAGTGAGTAAAGAGTAGTTTTTTTTAAAAGTTGGAACATGATCAGGTATGCAGTAAAGAAAGACATGGATTGTCTAATATGTTTCCAGAGAGATGTTATGTAATTCAAATGTTTACCTATAATATGTAAATATAGATCTAAGTTACATTAATAACCTAATGAGGTATTGGTGTACAGGATGTGTAGAAGAACAGATTCTGTAAAATTGTTCTATTGAGCCCGTCATGTCTGAGGTGTCTTTTTCCCTCTGACATTTCAGGAAATTAAAACCCGAGACAGACAAGCTGAAGGCGGTGGTGAAAAATCTTAGAGCGCAGGACAGTAAGACCAGCGTCAGCAGAAGGGACTACTGTGCCAGTCGCCGTAGATATGGCAGGAGCAGAAGTAGGAGCAGGAGCAGAAGTAGGAGCAAAAGTAGGAGTAGGGCCAGAAGTAGGAGTAAAAGTAGGAGCAGGAGTCCGCCAAGAGATCAGTTTGGACGTGTACCCAAAAAGAGACGCAGTCCCAGCATTGACCGTGACCGTAAAAGCAGCAGGTTCAGGCGAAGCCAAAGCCAAGAGAGGCTGAGGAAGCCCACCAAGAGCCGCACTAAGAGCCGCAGCAGGAGTCGCAGCCGAAGCAAGAGCTCAAGCAGGAGTCGCAGCAAGAGCCGCAGCAGGAGCAGGGAGAGGAGCAGGGAGAGGACCAAGGACAGGACCAAGGACATCAAGAGGAGGAGCAAAATCAGCAGAGACCGCGAAGAAAGTCACAAGAGGAGGAGGGAGTTAAGCCCTCCTCTCAGACGTGCTGGAGTTGTGGACGACGAGCTTGCAAGGAAGAAGCGGGAGCTGGAGGAGCTGAACGACATGATTGCCTACAAGAAGTCACTGGTGGACCCTGGACAGAGAACATGCATAGACTATGACCACGGCAGGATCACTGTCCCACTCACTGAGTACAAACCAGTCCGGTCCATCCTGAAGAAACGACCAGATGGACCTGATTACCACCATCGCCCTCAGCCCTATGACGATGCGTATTATGACCGGCCATACAGTCCTTACCAAGATCGACGCTACAGTGACCACTACAGTGATCCGTATGCCAGTCGTTCCTACCCTGATCGCCCGTATGGGGAGCGTCCCTACAGTGACCGCCCTTATGAAAGTCGTCTCTATGGTGAACCTTCCTATAGTGGCCCTCCGTCTGCCAGCCAGCGTTACACTGATCGCTACGATGTTTATGATGAACCCTATGACGATCGCTACTATGATCCAGCTTATGCGGACCGACCTTATGATGATCCGTATCACTCTGTCAGACGGAGCCAATCTCCAGAACCCCATGGTCCCTCACCTTCGTCCCAGCCCGGCCAAGTTCCTGCTGCTTCCACCCAACCTTCGTTGATGCATACTGCTGCCACTTCATCTCCCCAGCCCCATTTCAGACCTCCCTCTCCCACAGAACCTCCTCCTAGAAGCCCATCTCCCAAACTGAAGACCACAATACCACACCAGGCACCTCCTACTGTGAAACCACCCCTCGATCGCTTCCTTGACATGCTTAATAAAAAGGTGGATGCTGAGAAGGAAGCAGAACCTGTTCTTGTGAATGATGACCTTCTGCCTCATGAGCGGGCACTTCAGGATGGCAGGGGTTTCTCTCGGATTGTGGGACTGGCTCAAGAGCAGCCCAGCAACAGTCTTGCTCTAGAAGCGATAAAGACAGAGCTAAGCCCTAAAAGATCCTCAGTAGAAAGATCAGTAGAGGAACCAAAGATCAAGACAGAACCCTACGACAAGATTCAAAGTCTGCTCCGTACAATTGGCCTGAAGCTGAGTACAGGAGATATGTCCAAACTGGCCAGCAGAGCCCAAGAGAAAATCTACAGCCCAAAGTCCTCATCCATAGAAAGGGAGATGTTGTCATCCCCAAGGGAGGAACGGCAGACAAGTAGAACCGGTTCTGTTGAATCAGATCACATCCATTCCCCCTCCCCTGCCAGGTCCTCCAGTTTAGAGCCACTCAGCAGATCTAAAGCTGTCTCAGAGTATGAAGGATTCCTGGACCAGCAGGAGTTGGAGGCACTTAAGAAGGCACAACAGCTGCAGAGTCTCACCAAGACAATGGGGAGCACACCCTCCACCACTCCTCCTCCGAAACCTCCTCCTGGGCCTCCGCCTACCCACTACCAACATCCATCCCCACCAGTGAACTGGCCCCTTGGAGGCACTACCCAGATTCCTCCAGAACAGGGCTCCAGCATGGGTGCACCAGCTCCTCCTGTAGCTGGTCAGCCACCACGAGTTGGACTTCCTGCAGGACCTCCCCCTGGACCTCCTCCACGGCGTCCTGGACAGCCTCCAGGACCTCCTCCTGGGCCTCCACCCCGGCGCCCTCTTGGACAACCTCCTTTTGCTCCACCCTCCAGCCATACAGCCTTTTCTTTCGCTGGCCAGCCTCCTGCAGCTCCACCCCTTAAATCTTCCAGTCCTTTGCAGCCTTTAACCACTGCTGCCGGAGTATCACCACCACCATCATCGACAGCTGCAGCATCAAGTCCCTCAAATGATAATGAATCAACCATCTCTACGACAGTGGCCAGGTGCCTGAAGGTCATAGAGACAGTGAAATCTCTGGCTGTACAGCCACCAGCCAAACCGGTCAAATCAGTTCAGTTCAGTTTACCCACTGTCTCTCCACCAGTCTCCAGTCATCAGACCTCAGTGGAGACAGAGGAGGACATAAAGATCAAGCAGAAGGAAAAGGTATGGTACTACTGTAGTGACACCTTTTACTAAAGTTCAAGAAAACAAGTACTCAAGAAGTAAACCTAAGAGAACTCAATGGGAAGAGTTTTGTTGGACTGATAAGAACGGTGTGATTTTTGACACAAATTGAAAGGGGCACTTTAAAGCTGCTGAAGTACAGTTGCCACAAAGTATTTTTTGTCTTTGGAGAATGTGGTGAAGAATTTGTATCTGCTGTCAGTCATCAGAGTTGTTTAGTTTTCTCATGCGCATGTATACCCTGGTAGTCTTGACATACAGTACCGAAAGACCGTTATGTTCAGCTGTGTAGGATAAAGCTTTTGTATGTGTGTTTGTGTTGCAGCTGGATTTGTACAACCAGAGGGTTTTGGAAAAGAGGGAGCAGCAATACAAAGATTGGCTAGCTCGCAGGAAACAGAGTGGAGAGTGGAAGGATGTCCCACCAAACCCCCCAGGTATCAGATCTTATTCAGTTACATACATACAATATAACGACCAACCTTTGAATTACAGGATTATGTGATGTAAGCACTGATCAGCTGAAACATTAAAACCACAGATGAAGTGAATTACATTGATCGTTTCATTACAACCCGATGTTCCTCTGGGAAACTGTTGGTCCTGGCATTCATTTGGATTCCACTTGACATACTTCACCCACCCAAACACTATTGCAGACCAAGTACCATCACTCGTGGCAGCGGCACTTAGATGGCAGTGGCCCCCTCAGAGCAACACCATGAAAATCTGCTCAAGAATCACCCAAGGAACGGGACAGACCTCGCCTTCAAATTCTCCAGATCCCAAACAGACCAAGCATTCATGGGATGCGCTGGGACCCCAGAGGTACTGCTGATCCTGAGTCAGGCCTCCTTGGATCAAACATGGCTCTGACCTGTCAAAGCATAGGCAGAGGAACTCTGGGGATGTTCTGCATTGTCTGGCACCAGGGTGTTGGCGGCCAATCCTTTGAGTCCTGTGGGTTGTTAGGCGGCATCATGGCACATCCCATGGATGTTGGATCAGATTGGGATCTGGCGAATTGGAGGTCAGGGGGATGCCTTGAGCTCTTTGTTATATTCCTCGTGCCATTCCTGTGCAGTTTTCACAGTATGGCATGGTACACTTCACTACTTCACTTCACCTGTCAGAGGTTTTAACATTTTGACTGATAGGTGTAAGGTTATGTTCTTGGCGTGCTCGACATTAAGTAACAGCTGCATGCTATTTATGGTCCCTTTAGGGCTAAAGATGAACACGCTGTTTTCTTCTGTGACTAGACAGGTATTTTGAGCAAGTTAAAATAGATTTCTACCTCTCAGATGTGGTTACTCAGTTATTTGAGTAACCACATCTCTGGAGATACCGTAGAAATGTTAAGAAGCTAACATGATCGAAGTATCACCGAGCTCTGTTTGGATCTTACTATGATTAAGAAGGCCTAATTACCCCGTCAGGCCTCGTGGTAGACACCAGTCTAGTGCGGTTTCTGCCTCTCAGTTGAGGTGGTCTTGCAGTCTCACCGTTGATTCCCACAAGGTAGGAAGTGCTTTAGAATTCAGCACAGGATTTCACTCAACGGCCGAAGCTACACTAATGTCTCGTGGATTATTATAATGTATCTTTATTTATTCACTCTGTGATAGAGATCAACAGTTAAAGCAAGAAGGTTTGTCCTGGACATGGCCTTTCTTGTGCTCTCCCAGGTCAACAAACGTGTGGTTGCATTATTAAGGAGCTGCAGTCAGCTACAGCAGAACTTCTGACGTAGTAACAGAGCTCCCGCACATAGATACTGCTACACCTCGACATGGAGCCATAAAACTGTCTTGAGGTTACCTAGCCTTAACGTGCATTGCAGTGCTATAAACCTCTGTCATTCATCTGCCGCGCTCGTTAGCCGAGCCTAGTGGCTCGCCCCAGCGATCAAGAAAAGAAGCCAACTGCAGTCTCAACTCCACAAAGTAACATCTTTTTCCTCTTCATATGGTGACACCATTGGTATCTAGATCATGAAGGGTTCAGATAGACGTGTATTTAGTAAGGTAAAATACTGTTTGAAATTTCTAGATGCCAGTGCCGATGCAATATGAGTTTCGGTCCTGATACCGACACTGTATTTTCTGATACTTGGTTAAGGTTTAAGTAAACTAAACTATGAAATTGATCAAAGGTACCTGACAGTTTTCAGTACTTTATAGGAACATTTTGGGCATTAATAAAAAAATGTTCAAGGTATGACACCCAGTCCTGGTAGTTAGCTAGACATGTAATTACTCTACTACTTTTCAAGCAAGGTAGTTTCAGTAGGTTTGGGTGTTCCGTTTCCAGAGTAATTATTGTTACACTCATCGGTCAGCGGTTACCCACTTCTACAGAGTCTGAGCCAGGTCACAGTAAAGCTGTTAAGGGTAAGTCAAGTCAGCAGTGTAGCTGTGATTTCAGGATATCCAGAAATGTGACATTTTAACAGAAGATCCAGAAGACTCCTCGTCATCGTGGCCATGAAAAGTAAAGCCTTTCTGATTCCTTTGCAGTGACAGAAGTTAGTGTTGTACACGTTTGGATATCCATTATCAAGACTATGATTCTATTCCGTTGGTATTTGTTAGCAGTGTTGTAGTCCAGTCACCAAACCTCGAGTCCAAGTCGAGTTTCAGCCTTCAGTTTGAGCCCAAGTCCATGTCACCGAATTGATTAATGCAAGGCCAGATTAGAGTCGTCAGAATAATGTTGAGCGGCGGAGTCATGACCAAGTCCCTGAGGTAAGGATGGCATGTCTGAAGACATTTCCACATCACTGAAGACATTTTGGAACTGTAGACGGGCTTCTTATTTTTATCCGGCAGATTACGTCAGCAATCGCTGGTGATGTAGCTTCCAATCTATGACACTAACGTTAGCTCAGGAAGCTAACGTTGAATGCTTTCAACCTCATGTTTCGGTCATTGGTCAGATATCTTTAACTTTGACAAAATCATTAACACAGTAAGTGGTAAATTTTGTATCTGCAGCCAGTAAATACTACTTTTGAAAGATATGGTCAATATGAAGAATATGATGAGTGATGTTACCGTAGCATCGTGTCCAAGCTAATTTTGTTAAAGTCTAGCTAAAGTATATCATAGACATATCAACCTATATTACCCTCTCAACATTATAACTGTAAACTGGGACCTTTGTATCCTGAGCTGTGAACTAGCTTGTCCTTTTAGTCTGAAGCTGATGTTAGCTCAGGAAGCAAAGTTGAGAGCTTTCATCGCCATGTACGGGGCGTCGGTCAGATACTGTTAACTTTGATAATATTGATAACACAGTAAGTGATCAACCCTGTGTCTACAACCAGTAAATGGTCATTACTAAGAATATGTGACGTTACTGTAGCATCGTGTCCAAGCTCATTTTGGTAAAGTTTAGCCAAAGTCTATCCCACATGTATCAAACCTAATTACCTTCTAAACGCTGTAACTGTAAATTATGACCTTTTGTATCCTGAGCTTTGAACTAGCTTGTCCTTGCAGTCTGAAGTTAACATTAGCTCAGGAAGCAAGCAAGAGCTTTCACCCTCACGTCCGGGTCGTTGGTCAGATATCGTTAACTTTGACATTGACATTATACAGTAAGTGATCAAATCAATACCTACACCTACTTTGAATGATATGGTCAACATTAACAACATGTTGAGTGACGTTATGTAGCATTGTGTCCAAACTAATTTTGTCCAAAATTGTATAAGTGTAGCTCAGATATTTCCCATATGTATCAAACTAAATGACCTTCTAAACGTAATAACTGTAAATTGGGACCTTTTGGATTCTGATCTGTGAACTAGCTTGTCGTTTCAGTTTGAAGCTAATGTTAGCTCAGAAAGCTAACATAGAGAGATTTTACCACAGGGGTCAAGTATTTAATGTCATGGTAGCTATTCCATCATGGGCATATCCTTTAAGTAATATTACCAAGAATCTCGTCCAAGCTAAATAGGTTTACTTTACAATAAAGTTAGCATATCACATGAGTATTTTAAGCATATTAATTTTTTGGATTCTGGGCTGTGAATTCCCTTTTCTTTTCAGTCTGTGAAAGAAAGAACGACCTACGCTAGCTCAGGAAGCTAACGTTGTAGGTTTAACATCATTTAGGTGTCAGATGGATATCGTTAGCTTTGGCAGTTTGAGGCACGACTCACTGTAGTCTGTCATCGGTATGGTAAGTAACTCTGTAACTCTAAGTGACTGTGGCGCCACTTTTACATGTAGTGGTGATTATTCTTAACCAAAATCTATAAAGTAATTTGCAGCCTCCACAGGCCAAATTTTTCCACGTTTTAATAAGTTAATTTAACAAGTGTAATGCGTACGTATTTTTAACTACAGTACCTGTAAATGGGACCCTTGAAATTACGCGCTTTTAACTAACCTGTCATTTCAGTTTGAGAGCTAATGTTAGCTCAGGGAGCTAACATAGAGAGCCTATAGCATTGTATCATTATTGTTATCTTTAGTAGTTCGTTATTTACGTTTAAGTTTTGAGTCAATGACTCAGGTACTCAGATTAGATTTGAATGTGAGACCACGATTCAGGAGGTTCTTTGCTAGGTCATTGTTCCTGTTCATAACACGTTTCGATGGTTTATAATTCAGAATACGATGCTAACAGGTATTAGAGGCATCGTTGGGCTCAAGGATGTCACCCAGATTATGTTTTTAGTCAATTTTTTGCTTTTGTTTCAGTCTGAATCAGCACAAACTCCGACTGTAGTGTCTCAGTCGGTGTTTGAACTCAGTTCCATCATCCAAACATCAGTAGGCCATCCGTCATTCCTCTCACTTCTGTGCATTTAAATCCGCCGTGATCACACAGCGAGTCTCATCTTTGCTTTTACATGTGCTGCTCAGGTAACTCCTGCTTACATGTCACAGTCCTGTGGCCGTCACAGGACAAACAATCAGACTACCAGTTTAGATCAGATTGAGGTGGAGACAAGGGGATCCAGTATGGAGTCAGCGAACAGAAATGGAAAATGATAAATGACCTAAAAAAAAAGGTGTAAGATGATTTTTTTTTAAATGTTACAGATAGATGGGCCATTTAATCAACTTTTCAACCACCCATCAGTCCATCACCAGCCTACCAATGCAGTGAGTCTTTACAGTTTGATAATTATTACCAACATTATCATTTATAAATCAGTGATATACAACATTTGAAATCTAACAGACTTCTTTCAACCCAAAATACATTCATAGTTAAGTCTATTTTTACTGGAGACATCACAGAATGGTTTTCATTTAAGATTTAATTCCATTTCCTTTCTCTAAATGAAATACTGGATTTTGGATGAAATTCAGACCGTCAGAAGAAAAGTTTTGGAGTAAGACAACGTTTGTTAGTATAAAAGTATTATAGTGGAATATGAAGTTTTTAATAAGATCAAATGGGTTTTTTAGTAGGCAGTTTTGTTGCATGTTATATTTTACATAGTCAGCTTTGACAAATGGTTGTTGTACGTGAACTCAGCAGTTAGCTAGGGACGCCATATAAACCCTCAGATAAAAGTTGTTCACTGTGAGGGTAAGTGTTTTATTTTGAAGAGACTCAGAGGAGCTTGAAATGGAAAAGAAAAGTTAAACATTGCAGAATGGCAATATTTGTTGTCTTGACGTGAAGGTAGGTGATCGTTTTGGTCTTTTGATTATACTAATTGATCATGCTGAGATTTTTTTTTTCCCTTCTACAAACAGCACATAACTGTCTAAAATGACTCATTACTAAAGTCACAACAATAAAAACTGCAGATACATTTACCGCAGACATTTGTCTGTTGATCAGTAGATTAGTCTTCCTCCTCTTTAGATTAGTACATTTTGGGTTTTTGCTACATGAGAAAGTTTAAACTGTAAAGAATAAAATTGATTATTATCTGATCCAGTTACTTGAGTCAGTGAAATGATGATTGATGTGTTGAGCTAGAAGCTTTATTCAAGACGATGTTGCTTCTGATTTTATGAAGTGATACAGCACAAAATCAGCATACAGGTATTTGATAGAAACAGCTCCCAACAGGTTGATTATGTAGTATGGAGTTATTGGATCATATAGGGAGATTTTACGGTAAAAGTCTGCAGCTGGTTTCACAAAGATCAGCTTGCTTTGGTCCAACAGTGAGACCTCGTAGTGCAGTGGACATCTGTCCTTTTTCCTCTGGTTTCTTCAATTTTTTGCCTTCATTGGATGTCCTGAAAGAACATTTTTAATATTTGTTCAGTTGTTTTTTGACATTGAAAACAAATTCTGTGACCAGTTTAGCAGATCTCTGTGAAACCAGCCTGAGAGTTAACGTACAGTCCTTCAGTGCGAGAGACAGTTTGGGATCAGCTGGTGCAAAAACATTTTACAGCTTTGTAACTTAGAAATGTAATCTGTTACATTTCCAGGCACGCCCGTCACCAGCGAGCCCAAGAACGTTTGGATCTGTGGTCATTCGCTGGTGTACTGGGCCGAGTCACGGGCCAAGTCTCCGGAGGTAGGTATGCAGCTGGGCATGGACCCCAGCAAGGTGGCCATCTGGTGGAAGGGCACCCAGGGCATGACGTGGTCCCAGCTGCTGCCCCAGCTCCACCAGCTGAAGGTCACCTGGCCCAACCCAGACGTCCTCATCATCCACCTGGGTGGCAACGACCTGAGCACCGACAGCCCTACTGACCTGCTGGCCTCTGTCAAGAAGGACCTGACATCCATGAGAAGCATCTTCCCGCAGTGCGTCCTTGTGTGGTCCAACATCCTCCCTCGGAGGGTGTGGCGCCACTCGCCTGACAATCACGAAGTCGATCTGGTCCGGACCACAGTGAATCGCAGGATTCAGAACATCATCTCAGAACTGGGCGGCACCTCGCTGACCCATGACAACATTAGGTGCGGCGCAAACACAGGCTTGTATCGGGCTGATGGCGTCCATCTGTCCCCCAAAGGCATCGATGTTTTCAACCTGAACCTGCAGGACTTTCTGGAGAAGTGGGAGGCGGAGTGGAACTAGAGAAAAGCAAAGAGGCGTAAGAGTTATTTTCTGTTTTTATGTCGTCTCTTTTATTTCTGATGCTAGCTAGGCAGTTGCATTGATTCAAACAACTACAACTTCATTCAAGTTCATTAATCTCCATGTTTAAAGGATCCAGTTCTGTTTGTAGTTTTATCAGAACATGTAGGAACTTCAGTCGCACCTGTTACACATGAAAAACATGTTCGTCTCTCATGAAACAATAAAGTCGATAAACACTGTCGGATCTCACTCTGTTCATCTTCTTAATGAACGCAGTGTCCGTTAATGTTACACAACATCTTTAGCAACACAGTTCAGACTGAAGGTAAATGTGATTTATAACATTTTATCATTCATCATGTCATTTTGGTTTTTGGTGGAAAATAAAAAATGATTTATTCAAGTTTTTTTTAATGTTTTTAGTTAGTGCTGAATGATGCGACTTAGAATTTCTGTGAAATCCAAATTTTGCTAAAATTGAGGCATCATATCAGCCTTGTTGTTAAATACATTATCAGAATACAGTTAAACTAATGAAGTAAATACTAAAATAAAGCTCGTCATGTGCCATACATAATTCATGTTTGTTTTTTTCAGACTTCTCTAAAGACAAATTAAAAATGTTTTTTGTGAAGTTGTTATTTTGGAGTGTTCAGCTACTTTATACATGAAATATATATTGTTTTAATCATAGTGCAGTCATACTTTCATCTTAAAAGCTTAAGTTTTCTCTAAAATGATTTTTATTCACTACAGAATATATTTTACAAATTATATCTGATTGGCATGTTCGCATTAATTTAACATTCACTATAAAAATAAGCACAGTTTATTTTTTGGTAAAAACAACTTAACTGGAAAGAGACAATGCTCAAAAACTTAAAAGCTGCCAAGTCAATTTTTATTTATATACAAGATTCAAGATGAAGATGAACTTTATTGTCCCGCAAAGTGGGAGATTTGTCTTCACCCAAACTGTAGCCGTAAAAATACAACATACAACACAGTACAAAAGTCAACAATATAAACAAAACAAAGGGAAAAGAAGTTGAATAAATAACATCAGGTGCCAAAAATACCTGTAAAACACAAATCATTGAATCATAATTCAGTTCGTGTTCTGGTTTATATCTGCCATTATTAGATAAAACGAGCCGAAGAGACGTGCAGCATCTGCTCTCCGTCAGTAAAAATACTCCACTGTCAGTTTATGTGTCTCTAACAAGTGTCTAAACGAGACCTCAGAATGTCGTCACGGCGAACACGACTTTACAACCTGCTATGGTGGTGACGTGATGTGACCGTGGTGTAGTTTGTTTACAGCCTAATGTTAGCTTTTGTACTTCTTCTGATTGAATTAATTCTTCAATAATCATAAAGTTCCTCAGTGAAGATTATCTGACTGAACAAAACCTGAAGGATCAGAAACATTTTTTTATTTGCTTATTTTCTGCAAGACTCCAGAATCCAATTAAAAAAAATCTTCTTGGCTTTTTGACGAGGGAACCAGGGCGATGCTAATGTCAAGGTGATATCGCCATATTTAACTTATTGTGTTGAGGTTTGGGGAAACGCCTACAAAACCACCCTACAACCATTCTCCATACTGCAGCAAAGAGCCGCAAGAATCTGACACAGTGTTGGATATGGGAAACACACTGATAACCTGTTAATGAAGTTAAATGTATGGATCTGGCGGATTTTAAAACTGCTCAAGTCAAAGCAATAAATAACTTATCTATCAGTTTGTGGAAGGCAGTGGGTGGAGAAATCAATCAGAGTAGAGACATCAGACAGTTTAAAAAGAGCTACAAAGAAGATCTTCACAAAGGAGATGATTACAGAGAATGTAAAGCTCACTCAGGGTCAGACTGTTGTCACTATTCGCACGCACACTAGTGTCATCTATACTCTGAGTACGTCCTGGCTGTAGATGACTGAGTGGGGACGCT
Source organism: Epinephelus lanceolatus (assembly GCF_041903045.1). NCBI lineage: Eukaryota > Metazoa > Chordata > Actinopteri > Perciformes > Serranidae > Epinephelus > Epinephelus lanceolatus. Next base: position 783,710 of record NC_135750.1, read on the forward strand.
AGAGGGCGCCAGGTGCTTTTCTTTTTTGCAGTGGTAGTTTTTCTAAGCCACAAAGAAGACAACGTTGCAAAGAAGGATCATGTTTTGGGAAACTCAGCCCAAAACATTTCCTAACTGTATTGGCTCGTAGCTACATCGCCTAAGAGACAGTGGATGGAGTTTAACCAAGGGACTGTTACACTACAACTTGACAAAACAATTGAACAGTATAGAAAACATGCAACATGTCTTCTACAGTGGCGTCACTCGCTGTCAGGCAGCTAAACGTTTTACAACTACAGTGCTTGGATACAAATAGAGAGAACATTTGTAGAGCTACAGGATGATGTCGAGTCTGTCGCCCACCACAGACATTGTCTGTCCACAACAAAAGCTTCCTCGGGATAACAATGGATATCACGTCACTGGATATCACGTTACTGGGACTAAAGATCTACACAAGCGCTACGGCTTAATGTAACGTTACAGCACTGTGGTGAGGCCAGCAGGTCGACAGTGACTTCAGAGATGGTGAGAGACGCGTTTCATTAAGATGCTCTGGTAAGAATTGTTCATATACCTCTATCTGACTTGACTATCGTTTATTGTTTAGGGCTAAAATGTTTTAGTGAAAGGGAACTTCAGTTTGTGAAGGAATACTGCATGCTGTGCACCGTTTTAAAACCTGGCCGAAAATAACGGAGTAACGCACCGCTTGGTAATGGTAACTGAGTTACTGAATTTAAAAACTAACGCGTTACTGTAATGCGTACAACAATGCCTACAACATGACCTCCAGCAGGCTACTGGTGTGCATGTTTCTGACCACACTGTCAGAAACAGACTCCATGAGGGTGGCATGAGGGCCCCACGTCCTCTAGTGGGACCTGTGCTCACAGCCCAGCACCGTGCAGCTCCATCATTCACCAGAGAACACCAGGACTGGCAGGTCCACCATTGGCGCCCTGTTCTCTTCACAGATGAGAGCAGGTTCACACTGAGCACATGTGACAGGCGTGAAAGAGTCTAGAGACACCGTGGTGAATGTTAACAATTTCAATCAATCAATCAATTTTACTTATAAAGCCCAATATCACAAATCACAATTTGCCTCACAGGGCTTTACAGCATACGACATCCCTCTGTCCTTATGACCCTCACAGCTGATCAGGAAAAACTCCCCAAAAAACCCCTTTAACGGGGAAAAAAAACGGTAGAAACCTCAGGAAGAGCAACTGAGGAGGGATCCCTCTTCCAGGACGGACAGACGTGCAATAGATGTCGTACAGAACAGATCAGCATAATAAATTAACAGTAATCCGCATGACACAATGAGACAGAGAGAGAGAGACAGAGAGAGAGAGAGAGAGAGACAGAGAGAGAGAGAGAGACATGCTACCTGTGACATCATCTAGCATGACGATGTGATCTGATCTCATCAGATGTGTGATTTAAGTGTTCCCTTAATTTTTCTGAACAGTGTGTTTCTGTCACAGTTTGATCAGTGATGGATTAGTATAGTTTTAGTATAGTTTCTTCCTGCTCCTTTTGGGACATGAAATGCTTATTTATATTTATTATTGTAAGTCTTTTAATGATTTCTCATTTGTCTCTGTTTTGTAGGTTTTTTACTTTAATATATTCTATTTATTATTATTTATTTTTTTAATTTTTAAATGTTTGAAACAAATCAAAATCAAATCAAAAATCAAAGGTTGACCTAAAGAAAATGTCCCTGCATCATTTCATCATTCCGTTGTTTTAGTGGTGTTACAGTTCGTGGAGACAACATAAAGACCCGTTAAGGACTTGAAACCCAAAGTTAAAGACTGGGGACCCGCAGAATAGTGACTCGGTTCCTCCTCTGGCCTTCAGAAAGAAGCTGACAGGAGACGACGTACATCAAAGACCCAGCTGGACAGGAAGTGTGGACAGTTTATTGGTTTGTGTCTTTGAGGACACCAGGAACGTGTCAGGCTGTTGACGGAGAACTTCCTAACACTTGCTGAAAACACAGAATCCGTCCATCTGGTTTGATATATATAAAAACAGTTTTACAGCCGAACTCTGCGGTCACGTCACTCCACTGAAGTTACCGAGCTGTGTTGTACCTGTCGGAGCCGACCAGGTGAGTGTTTGTTGTCTCTGCAGGTTCCAGCTCAGGTGAACTGAACAATGACTGTCCACAGAAACGTAGAGAACATGACCCTCTGTCCGTCTGATCTGGTTGCCTTCGACAGGAAACTTTATCCAAAGAGCCTCCGGACTCACCTGGAGAAAAACTCCTCCAAACACAAACGTCCTCGACACCTGTTCATCCTGTGTGGTGTCTTCATGTGCTGTACAATATGTATATTTGTTATCACCAGAGTTGTAGTTCAGTCCTGCAGGAAGTCATTGAAACTCTGCACAGTAACAGATTTCTGACCCCTGCCAACGTCCCAGACTGTCTCCAGATTCTGACCTCAGCTCTGCGGTCAATTAATTCAGGAATAGACAACGTAGAAGAATTAAATTCTGATAATGAAAGTCATTAAAACAGATGCTGACGCAGGGACTCTCCTCTATACAGGACCTCAACATCAGGTAAGTTCACTGCCTGTTCTCTAAATTTACACTAGCATTACTTTTCTTTTAAACTGTCCAGTGAGGTGGAGTCTCCCTGTCGTCAGGTAGATGGTTTACAGACTCGAGCCACAGCGGCTGAACACTGATTCACCGTGGAGTTGTGTTGGGACGACCAGGAGGCCAGCAGACGATCTGAGGTTCATATCTAAGGAGCCTGTGTGAGAGATAGGCTGGTCCCAGGTCAGTCAGTGATTTAGAAACCAAACAGAATCTTAAAATCTGTCCTAAATCATCAGGGAGTGCCATTGCCAATGAAAGGGTGTAATGGTCTATAATGGTGTGCGAGTGGGTGTAGTGTGTCAAGTGGTGTCGACATGAGTGCCAGGAGCCAAGGTTTTCCAGAAGAACACGGCACTGTAACAAATGTTCAGTGTTATTCACTTCATCTGATGGGTGCAGTCTGAGCTCTCAGTCTGGTCTGCGTCAGTGTTCCAGCTGCATCCTCGACACGTTTCGTGTTTTTAGGTCAATCAAATGAGAGAGCGTCACAGCATCGAGCCCAGAAAAGTTTTTCTGTTTCAGCCTGAGAGAGAAACAATCTGACCTCGGTGATACTTCTGAGGTGAAGAAAAGGTCACAGGTCAGAATCCAAGATAACACTGAGGTTTTATATTCAGAGTCCCCACGGTCATGAAAGTCCTGGAAAAGTTATGAAATCAGAAGATTTTCCAGGCCTGGAAATGCAGAAGTTTTGAATCTACATTGTTTTGGCAGTTTTAAATATTTTCATGAAAATATTAAATAAATATAAACTTCTGAGTTTAAAATATTTCCATGAAAATATTTCATTAATATTTTCATGGAAATATTTTAAGCATGTCGAACATTATGCAAAACGTGTCACCTGTTTCTAATCTCGTGCTGCACTGTGTGAGTGTGGATTGGATCTTTGGGGGTTTTTTTATCCCACAAAAGGAGCGCAGAAGTTTCTCAAAGTTGTAATAGGTGCTAGTTGGTGGCAGATTAGTCCAAACTGAGAGTGAAGATAGAAGAGCTCACACTTTGCTTATCTGTGGGTATGTGTTGTTCAAGGGCCTGCCCATTTTAGACATCTAAATAAGTTATGAAAAGGTTTTTAAATTCATCATTATGGAATATTACTGTGCATGGGAACATCTCATGACCTCACATCAGGAGCCTCTCGTGTACCTGACAGATTACTGGTGTCAAAGAATGTTACAGAAATACTGACGTAAGAACTGTTTTCTTTACTACTCAAAAATCACTTCTTCCATTAAATGTTAGAGAATGATCATAGTTTGAGTGTACATTAATTTTACAGTAAAACTAAAGTATGGCGTTAGAGCTGCTAATGCTAATGGGCATGTAGCTACTTCCATGTTTCAGATGATACGTCATGTTTATCGTCAACCAATGAAGATGAGTTTTGTCCATTAAAATGTTCAATGTGTGGGAACTCTGGGGTTTTTTAACTGTCCACATACTTTTGGCCACATGTGCCTCTGATTCATTCAGAGCTGAGTTATTAGAAGTGGATATTAAATGATGTGTGTGGATCTTTCTTCTGTTTGATTAAAACCTTGATGTTTCGTCCTGAGAATCTTCGTCTGTTTAAACTCGTGTTAATGTGTTCTCAGAGTTTACTCAGAAGGTTCAGGTTTCTGCCGTCTCCTGATTTACAGTTTTTCTCAGTTGTTTACACACAAATACTGGTACTTGAGACACAATGACCACAACATGTAACTCATGCACCAACCCCCTGAACCAATTCTGCTGAACTACAAGCACAATTCCTGCTTTACACTCAAATTGCAGTTCTAAAACACATTTTTTTTCAAAACACTACACACAGTTCTCTGCATTTGGCACAAGTTTCATGAAGAAAAGCTCTTGTTTTCACAAAGAACACACTGTCATTCAAAATTCTAAAGTTACAGTAATTGCCCTACTATGCACACTGACTCATCACATGGGCAAACACCTGTCACACAGTTTTACTGTAGCATAAAAGGGCAACAGGTGAGCTCTTCTGTTTTGGAGCAATGGATGCCAACACTGGAAACAGAGGCAGAGCCAGAGCCAGAGGAGTGAGAGTAAGAGGAGGAGGACGGGGAGGACGAGGACGAGGAAGGCCAAGGACCGTAATCTCTGATGAGATCCGAGCCACTTTTTCTGCCTGGAGATGGAAAGTGTATGACCGAAATCCACAAACGCGTATACCCCTTCTCCAAGCTATGGAAGACGCATGTGGAGATATAGCAGTTGATGCTTTTCATGGCTGGATTCGCCATGCTAGGCGATATTTCCCCCGCTGCTTGGCCAGGGAAAACATTGCTTGTGATGTGGATGAGGTGCTGTGGCCAGACCGAAACACAAGAGAGGATGCAGCATAGTTTTGTTTTGTTTTTTACTGTAACTGTATACAGTAAATTCTTCTGTTGTTTTGTATGTAAACCACTGTATGTGCAACTTTGTGTTGGTGGGGATGTACACTGTGTACATTGTTTTTGTGGGAAAAATAAAATATATTTGTTACCGTGTATTTGTGTGTTCTGAGTATAAAAACAATATTCTAAAATATTTTACAACACACATATATGTACTGTCTGTAGTAAGTGTAACACTGAACAAAAAAAAGGCCTAAGTCATTATGATGAATGGAGAAGAAGTGTTTTCCATTCATCATAGTGTTTTACATTGAGCACATCAGTGTTCAACTGGTTCTTATAAATGTCTGTTCATATGATGGTTTGTGTGTGTCATTTGAAAACAAAATACCATTTTGAGAAGAAATAACATTGTTTTGAATGTAAAGTTTCATTTTGCAGGAGAATTGAGGGGTTTTGCCCATTGTGTGTGTGTGTTTTTTGATTTGTGTGTAGAATTCTGAGAGTATGAGGCATGCTTTCAGAAAATGTGTGTAAACAATTGAGAAAAACTGTAAATGGGGGTGGCTGTGGCTCAGAGGTAGAGCGGGTCGTCCACCAATCGAAAGATCAGCAGTTCAATCCTGGGCTCCTCCAGGCTACACGTCAAAGTATCCTTGAGCAAGATACTGAACCCCAAATTGCTCCCGATGGCTGTTCCATCTGTATGTGAGTGTGTTAAAACTGAGTAGCAGGTGGCACCTTGGAGGTGGAAGCATGTCAAAAAATAAATGTAAACAATGGGGAGGAGCATGAAAGTTTAAATGGTTGTATTTTGTTTTAATTTACTGCAGATTTTTAAAGAAAACATGACTTCCAAACTCACCTGCATGTTTCTGTTTTTTACAGTTTCCTGTTTGCAATGACTGATTTTTTTTTGACAAGGTTTTTTTTTTTTTTTTTTTTTTAAACCTTGGTGGGTTTGAAATGTTTCCCTTAAAAATGGCCAGAATTACAGAATTTATCACAGCTGGAAACTGTAAATTAAAAAAGTAATAACAATTAAAAAGAAACCTTTAAAGAAAAATGTTTAAGGGAAACATGCCCTTCACACCCAGTATTTTTTAGATTCCTCAAATTACTCCGTTTATCACAGCAAGAAAAACGTTTAAAGAAACCGTTTCTAAAGGAAACGTCCTCTAGACCTGCTTTAAAAAATCAGCAACATGAAACTATTTATCACAGCCAGAAACTGTAAAAACAGAAATTACTTTTGGATTTTCAGATTTCTGACGGTCCTTGAACACATCACACGTGACGCACAAACATCTTAAAGTAGTGATATTTCATCAGAATCACTTTATTTCTCTTTAAAGCTCTTCAAAAATAAAGTGTTTGCACGATAATAGTGAAAAACTGTCCCTGGTCCCCGGTGTGTCCGAGGCTGGGTGTAGTACCGTGGTGTCCCTGCAGGGGGCAGCAGCTCGGTCTGGTTGTTTCTGTCCGTAGAAGAAGAATCTGGAGGTTTTTTTGTGTTCGTGCAGAGGATGGTCGCGGTGCAGAGAATCTAGCTTTAATTAAATAACGTAATAATTAGTTTAAAATTTAAGTAAAGTTCCTGAACGGTTCAGAGCTCCGTTAAATCAACGCTGGAGCAGTCAGCTGACTGACCGCGGGACGCGTCACCAGCTCTGCGAGAGGACATGTATCGTGGTCGGCCTCCTCCGAGAGGAGGATACCCCCCGGCTTTCGAAGGCCGAGGTCCGAGGCCTTACCCGGCACCGTCCTACAGGGACGACAGGAGCCGGCCCAGGCCGCCCTACCACCCCGGCTTCCACCCGGACTCCTACCGCCGGTCCCCGCCGCGCCGGAGGTATCCTTCCCCCGCGTCAGGAAGTCACCGAGGCGGGGAGTACTGGGCCGGTGGTCCGCCGAGAGAAGTGAGTCAGCCGGGCTCTGAATGAGGTCCAGTTAATGTGAACAATTAATGGTCAAACTGGAGCCAGTTAATTTGACTGTGTCTTAATAATGTGTTTTAATTAAAAGCAGCCATCATGTTAGCAGTTTGTTGTTTAGCAGCTGTAAACCAAACTCCATTCAAAAAACAGCCGGTTTATCACAGTCGGGCTTTTCTGCTGTGTAACGTCATTAAACCAAAATATTAAAGCTCCTTATTAAATGTTCCTGACGCAGCGTGTCCACTTCTGTTTTTACACATTTAATGTTTACTGCGTAATTACATTTAATTGTTTCGTAAGTTAATTCATTAAAACACACCGTGCTAATGCTAGCTAACGCTAACTAAGTAGCTAACGTCAGCTCACGGTGGAAACAGGTGGAAACAGTCGGTGTAACAGATCAGGTCAGAGATTTTAAAGCCGCCGATCTGGAGAACACCGTGTAAATATTCATACGGTGAAACTAAAGTTGATGTCCTGGACGTTTATTGTTTATTTTAAAGTTTTATATCTTAAATGACATGATTTATGAATGGAGTTCGTAAGGTGTATGAATGAGATGATGTGTTTCCGGTTTCTGTCAACAAGAAACGTAAACAAAGTTTGTTTATCTCACGTCACGGACACGTTTTTATTATTGATGATTATGAGAAGGTAAAAATGTGTCTCATGACATATTTCACTTTGACTCTATGGAAATCAGCCTGCAGATATTTAACACCTGTTAATACCTGTCAGAATCATTGATGAGCAATTGATTTCAATTCATTGATTACTTGATAGCCATGCCGATAGATTTGTTTCCTGTTTATTGATTTAAGTATTGATTCATTTGTTACTCAGACCAATCGATTGTTTTTGAACGTCAGAGGCAACGTCTTCAGATGTTGGAGAGATTCAGTGGTTCGGAGAGTAGGTTTAGTTTTTAATGTGTGTTGGACCAACAGGTGACCAGAGGGGTATTCCAGGTAGGAGGTTCAACAAACTCTGAGTCTGACCCTGAACTCTGAATTGATTTACTCTGAGATGGGAAACTCTGAGTATCCGGTTCCAGAACAGCTGATTTGAGTTAGTTCAGTCAACTTTGAGTATGTTCACTCTGAGTTAAGCCGACAATAAAAAGCCATCATCAATGGAGCTCCGACTCCACGATTCACCATGGCAACAGGTAAATAAAAGACAGCGCCTCCATTTTAATCCAGTGGATGTAGAGATATTAATGCATGTGTAGCAGACGGTGCACGTTTATCTTTAAAAGAAGAGCCTGAGTCAGAGCGAGGAAAGTGTCAATAAGTTAACCATAAAGTTAATAAAAAAGTTTATTCATCATTTATCAGACTTACATTTCCTTAATGAAGATAAAGTGGTGGAATCTGACTGTGTATCAGGCTGTAGATACATTACATTATATTAATAATATATAATAATATATTTGTTGAGATTTAATCTGATGGGGAAAAACACAGGAGGCAGAAGATTTAAAACATATAGGCTAGGCTATAGATCAAAGACATAAAGACATGACTGTAAACTCACAGTCTGACCCAGTAATAACATGTTTGGTGATTTGCACTTGAAAAGACGTTGAGGTTAAAATACAGTAGATTTTAAAATGTTGCACATCTATTTGTATCTTGACTCAACAGCATTCAGTGACTTTATTTCAGCTACAAATGTAGTAAATGTAAAGACAGTGAAATGCTGCACCATTGCTCACTCAGAAATATGAACATATAATCCCCAATATTAGGCTATAGGAATTATGTTCCATCAGTGCGACCAGTGACATCAGTGACAGAGATCATTAGTCATTGATACTACGTGTCTAAAGCTTCATACCCATTTTTAAAATGTAAATAATTAGACCTACACATTATGTGCAATAAACATTTGGGAGCTGCTCTAACAGACTGACAGTCTGATCCTTGTGCACAGTGTTATAAAAATAATAAATATAAAAAGGACAGAGGTTTGATTCTGAGCTGAGGGTGAAATGAAACAGCGTGTAAGAAGGAGGAGACAGAGAAACACTCAGGGTTTATTGAAGGAAACCTGTCAGCGAGCAGGTTATGTTCACAGAGTCTGTTACCATGGTGACTGACTCAGAGTTTCAGTTACCTCTCTTTCTGGAACGGATAACTCAGAGTTTCCCTCATCTCAGGGTTAACTTACTCTGAGTTTTCACTAAACCCGCTTTCTGGAATACCCCCCAGGTGTGTAGGACCAACAGGTGATCAGGTGTGGACTGCTTCTGTCTGTGGAAGATGTTTCTAAATGTGTCACATTCATCTGTGTGAGTTGCAGAGGTCTCCGTCACCTCGTGGACCTCTCGACCACAACCTGGTCATCACCGTCGGTAACGAGCTGATTGGACCATCTGGCTCTGCCCCCTCACGACATCATGACAGGTACGCTTGAAAAATTTAAATATTATTGGCTTATTAGAAATGTCAAATCACTTAAAAAAACACCTTGTGGATTCCAATGTTTTCATGTTCTCATTAGTATTTTGATTATTGACAATTATTGATTATTATTTTACTTTGTCGGTGACAGATCTGACGCTTCATTTTTGAGTCAATGCTAAAACACGAGAGGCTCAAACTCTGATTGTAAACTTGAATGTTTCTGTACAGAGACTACCCTCCTCGACCCGAGTATGAGCGGGGCCGGAGCCGACCTCGCAGCCGCAGTCCGGAACGGAGCCGGGCCAAGAGCCGGGGCCGGAGCAAGAGTCGCAGTCTGGACCGGAGCAGAGCCAAGAGTCGGGGCCGGAGCAAGAGTCGCAGTCCGGACCGGAGCAGAGCCAAGAGTCGGGCGAGGAGCAAGAGCCGGCCCCGCAGCCAGAGTCGTAGTCCGGGCCGGAGACGGGCCAAGAGCCGGGGACGGAGCCGGAGCAAGAGCCGCAGTCCGGACCGGAGTCGGGCAAAGAGCCGGGGCCGGAGCAAGAGTCGCCACCACAGCAGGTCTAGATCTAGATCTAGATCCAGATCCAGAGGGCTGAGCTACGGACGCATTAAGAGCTCACAGAGGAGTCGCAGCAGCAGTTCGAGCTCGAGCAGCGGAGAAGACAGCAATGAGAAATTCGAGAAAGGGTTCAGAGAACTGGAGACGGCCCGACGCAGGAAGGAGCTTGAGGAGATGCTGAGTCTGCCGACAAAATCCATCCTGAAGAAACGCAACGACTCTGAGGACTCGCCATCACTCAGGGTAGGATGCCAACAACTTACCTGCTAACCTCCTATCCTCAAACTCCCTATCAATCAATCAATTCAATCAATTTTATTTATAAAGCCCAATATCACAAATCACAATTTGCCTCACAGGGCTTTACAGCATACGACATTCCTCTGTCCTTATGACCCTCACAGCTGATCAGGAAAAACTCCCCAAAAAACCCCCGCTACTACCTAACCCTTGAGCCCCCCTGACTCCTACCCCAAATCTCCTACCACCTAACCCTTGACTTCCCTAATCCCCTAACTTCTGCTCCTAACCCCCCCCCCCCCCACCCCCCTAACCTCCTATGCCTCGACCTCCCTGACTCCTACCCCTTTATTCCCAAGCTCCCTAACCCCCTACTCTCAGGGATGGTCTTTGGTGCTGAGGTGTCTCTCTGATCTGTCTCTCTGTGTTTCAGAGCTCAGACTCTCCCAGAGGTCTGGACGGCTCCAGCATGTCTCGGGTGGCCGACCAGCTGCTGCAGGCTGTTAAAGGCATGGAGCCTCACATGGTGGCGTCAATGCTGTCGGAGCTGCGGTCCGACCCACAGATGGCTCACCGCGCCGGCCTCGACGCTGAGATCAAAGAGATCCTCCACCTGCTGGGGGGACCGTCGGGGGCCAAGGCTCAGGAGAAGGTCATTGATGACATCGACGATGAGGAGAGGTTCCTGTACGGAGACTCGGAGGAGCCAAAACCTCAACCGGTGTCCGAGCCGGTCCGACTCCACGGGCTAGATCTGTACGGAGATGTGACAGAGGAGGCGTTGTACGGAGACTACCCTCCACAGAAACCTGTCATCGCTCAGATGTATGGCCTTCCACCAGGGGCCTCACCTCATATTCAGGCCCCTCCCACCATGGGGGAGATGGACATGAGGTACGCGAGCCAACCCTCCATCAGCCCAGACAGGAACATCACTGTGCAGGTGCCGAACCCCGCCATTCCTCCAGGGACAGAGCCACTGGAGGAGGGCGAGCGCCAGGCACTGGAGGAGTACGAGAAAATCCAGGATTTGTTGAAGACCATTGGCCTGGACCTGGGCGTGACTGAGATCAGCAAGATGGCTGCCAGGACCAAAGAGCGTCTCCATGGAAACAAGCCACCTCCAAAGACACCCACACGCCGCAAGCGGTACTCCTCCGGCAGCTCAGATGACAGCAGGGGCCGCAGGAGGCGGAGCCACAGTGGCAGCTCCAGCAGCACCAGCAGCCGCAGTCGCAGCCGTGGGCGGGGGGGCAGCTGGAGCAGTGACGACGGCCGCAGGAAGAGCTCGGTGCTGTCCAAAACTCACAAAGACTCCAGAGAGCCGAAGGCTGAGCCGCAAGCTGTCACACTGCCGCCACAAACAGAGCCGCCACTACAAACCCCCAACCCCAAAATCCTCCCGCCTCACCCAGGGATGCCCATACCCTCGTACCCCCCCTCACAGGTCCACGGCCTGATGCCCCCCAATTTCCCTCCACCAGCTTATGGCCAGTACGGAAACTACCTTCCCTACATGCACCAGCAATGGCCGCCCATGTACCCGCCCCCCAACATGGCCCAGCCCCCCCCCACCAGCCCAGACGAGTTCCCGCCCACTCTGCCCTACAAACACGCCTACAAAAAACCAGAGCCTGAGCCGGGGGTCAAAGGTCAGTCAGCTATTTAAGGAATATTCCGCCTATAGAAGATTTATCTGTTTATCAGCTGTTTCTTGTCTGAGGAATCACTTTAAATTATTATTAGGGCCCGAGCGACGACGAAGTCGTCCGTGAGGATCCTATTGTAATCGCGCTGTTTATTATTATTATTCTTACGAACATTTAATCCCCAATTTGGCCCCTTTCCCAAATTCAAAAACTCACCAAATTTGGCACACGCGTTTGGTCTGGCGAAAAATTTTATAATCTATTGTCGTCCTGAATTTCCACCACTAGGTGGCGCTATAATCAAGGAGTTTATAATCAAGTGTGTTTTGGCTCATAACTCCCATATACTTTGTGGCACATTCAAAAACCTATTATTCACGCACTCAGTGAATTGTGCTGAATCTGCATGGCGCTCTGGTGGCCGTCTAATTTAATATTTGGCACTGTGCCAACACCATAACACTCATGGAAATAAAATTGATAGGGGTGGTAAAGACTGGCCCCTGTAACTCACACACCAAAAATGACCAGCAGGTGGCGCTATTTTCAATGCAAAAGCGTTTTCGACTAATAACTCCCACATAATATGTCGCACATTGTTAAGCTACGCCTACTTTCGTGGTAACTTTCCTTTCGCTAAATCGCGACAAATGAAAAACGTACTTTTTCGAACTCCTCCTAGGCGATTTGACCGATTTGCACCAAACTTTGCATGTAGCATCTGTGGACCCTTCTGATAAAAAGTCATTAAAAGAATTTTGATCGTCCAAAAAACACCCAAAATATAAAACAACAAATTCCTGCACATTGTTTTAAAAACAGACAGTCTTTCATATCTTGACCAAATACAGTCTGATTACCACAACACTTTTGCTAATTGTGTTCCATGGCCTGATGAGGGATTGTACAAAATTCGGTGCAAATCGGCTAATAGGTGGCGCTCTGGTGGCAGTCTAATTAGTGTGAACGGAAGTAAATTGGAAAATCTTCAAATCCTCTTCAAAACTCATCGACTTTCAACCTCTTCTTGTCCCTCATACTTTGAGCTAGAGACACCATGTCAACTTTTAAAGAGTCAGAAGACCTTTAACTATTGGGCATGTATTCAGCTTCTACTTTTTGGAAAAATACATACGTGGGTTGGATGCCTACCTGTATACTGGAAATGTAAGTAAGAGATAACATTTATTTTTTTTATTTATTACAGCTGACAAGACTTCTAGGTGCACGCCCCCGACGGCAGCATGCACCAACGCGCGTGGACTGCGAGGGCCCGTTCATCGCTGCTTACAGCTTTAATTATTATTATTGTTGTTATTATTATTATTATTAATATCATAATATTGAATTATTTAAAGGAAAATTAAACTTCAGGACTCAGAGTCAGACATTTTGTTTTCTATAATAGCGCAGTGGCAGCACGGCACGTAAAATCAAGATAACCGTTCAGTTTGTGATAAAAGCACCAAATATGGTATAAATATAGCTGAATATATGTAGAAGACATCTGGAAATTGTGGCGTCGCAGATCTGCATTCTGATGACCATGGCAGCAAAATCCAATATGGCTGCCACCAGAAAACCAATTCAGCCATAAGTTTTGCAATGGAACAGATTATTTACTGTGACGTGTCTGGAGACAGAAAGGAAACAGCTCAATCCTACATTTTAATCTGGATGAAAATGTGTTTGTAAATTAGTTTTTTCAGGATGGCGGCCATCTTGGTAATAGGCAAATTAGGGGTCCAGATGCCTCCATCTTAAACATAAACATTCCAATGTGTTTCTGATGGTCAAAAACCATAGTATAGGCACCGAGCATGTATCTGAAGCCCTTTGTTAACAGGAACTGTGCAAATCTGCAGGAAAGCCCAATCAGTGTTTTTTCAGCATTGGCAGTATAAAAACAAAATCGGGGAGTGCAGCAAAATGCCGCCTACCTACTTTTGTTTATACAGAATGTGCCTTTTTCGGGGCAATGGGGGGCGTGAGCAAGTAACAAAACGTGTAGCTCAGCGTGTGACGTAAACAGTGACGTGGGAGGGAAGCCGCGGCTGGTCAGTCCTTCGGTGATTCTCTCATAAGTCGGCCCGTTCTTCACCGTCCCCGTCATCTGACGGTTAATGGCCTCTTCATTTGCGAGGACCAAGGAGGGCGCACAATTCCTTGTCTCCCCAGTTGCTCATCTTTACAGTGTCTGTCAGGTTTGTGTTTCCCTCTTGCTACTAGCTGCCCGCTAATTCCTGCTATCAGCTGTTTCCTGTTTATCCACCGCCAGTGGCTCGCACGTGTGGCGTCATCAACAGCTCCTCCCACAAGTCATCAACAGCCGCTCCCATGGCGGAAGGCCGCCTCGGTCTGTTTAAACTAAAAGGGTTCCACCAATATGTCTACCCTACGAGGCAGAAAATTGGGCATCTCGGATCAACTCGCCAATCCGGCTTTGTGTGTCTAAACGCTCGCAGCTTACTGGCAAAACGGCCCAACATTCGCCGAAAATCTGGCAGTGTAAAAGGGACTTGAAGAAGGTGGTGTTTGTAGAAGACGGAGGTTTGATGGAGCTCCAGGATGTTTGTTTTCGTGCTGTTGGATTACTGAATGTAACTCCTTCTTCTTGTTGTTTGTTTGTTTGTTTGTTTGTTAGTTGTTGTGTCGTCAGGCATGGTGAAGAGTTCTGTTCAGGATGGTGAGAAGGGAAATGTCAGCAGTCATGAGAAGAGAGTGTCCGAGGAACAGAACAACGAGAGCCAGAAACAGAAGGTGTCCCCTTCCTTACGTCATTGTGTTGGTCGTGTCATGTGACTGCAGGTGAACCAGGTGAACCAGGTGAGCTGATCCTGACTGTGCGCTGATGTTTTTGTGTCAAGGTTTTGGAGGAGAGGGAGAAGCTGAAGCAGGAACGAGAGATCAGGATGAAGAAGAAGGAATATCTGATGAAGGAGCTGGAGAGACTCAGGAAGCAGCAGGGTGAGGTCACACACACGGACACCATCTCACACGGCATGATGGCGTTTGTTTACATCATTATTTTTTACAGCGTTTTCAGTTTGACAAATAGAAGTCTAGAACAGAAACATTTTCCAGTGCCTGGTCCGACTCGACTCGACTCACCCATCGCACCAGCTCCTTTTCTTGATCATCTGTTTACCACTGTGGATCATACCCCTCAGTGTAGGTGGGATTCTCAGCTGATCACCATGGCGACACTGCATAAAACTGCTGTGACATCGTCTTTAACACGACTCTAGAAGATCTGCATCTCGTCATCTGTACAGCACAGTGTGAGTGTACTGTGTAGTCTACGTAGTATTCAGCACACGCTCCGTAGTGTTTGGCGTAGTGTACATACTTTTCGGGATAGTTTTGGTGTAACATTTGGCATAATGTACATGTAGTGTTCAGGGTAGCATACTTTGTATTCGGCTTAGTGTACGTACTGTTTGGTGTAGAGTAGACCATTATCAGCGCAGTGTAGGTAGAATATTTGCATAGTGTACATCGTGTTTGGCGTAGTGTACATAGTAGTGTATGACATAGTGCTCGCTGTAGTGTCCAGCATAGTGTGTTTAGTGTTTGGCGTAGTGTACATACTTTCTGGTGTTCTGTTAGGTGTAATGTGGGCAGTGCTCCGCAGAGTATATGGATAGCGTACGTTGTGTTCCGTGTAGTGCACGTCATGTTAAACATAGTGTTCAGTATAGAGGTAGGCGTTTATACAGCGTAGGCTGTAGGCGTAGTTTGGCAGCATAGTGTATGGCATAGTGTTCGCCGTATTATAGAGTGTAGGTTAGTATTAAGCGTAGTGTACTGCGTAGTGCACAGCATGTTGTGCAGCATGTTTAGCAAAGTGTACACCGTGTTTGGCGTAGTGTACGATGTTGTGTACGTAGTACGAAGCAGCTCAGGTCACTTGGAATCTTGACCAAAGTAGAACAATAAAAAGTCCCAGGTAGTTTCCAGAAGTTTTGCTGATTGAAAACTGGATCAGAGCGAGTGGAGCTGAGTAGAGTCGTGTCGTACCGACAGTGGAACTGACACTTTACTGGCTCACGTTAGAGTTCCTGAATGTGATGATGTCATCACGTCACTCACATGTAGACAAAGGCGTGTTCCCACGGAGCGTACGTGAACGTTCACAAATGTTTGTTTGTATGTTTGCTTCACGTTTGTCGTATCTTCCAGGTGAGCTCCTGAGGAAGAAGCGGCGGGAGAAGGGTGGCCACAAAGACCCTCTGTTGCAGGAGATCAGCCGCCTGCAGGAGGAGGTCATGGCTCAGATCTCTAACCTGCGTAAAGAGCATGAGGCTGCCGAAAAGAAACGCAACGAGATTGAGAAGGTCGCGCACATACTTGGCCTCGTCCCGTCCGACCGGCCCCGCAGGACAGCTAAACTGGTTGAGGACCAGGAGGACGAACCACCGCCGCCGCTTCCGCCTCCGCCAGAGAAGAAGAAACGCGAGGCGGACTGGAGTCCTGAGGGACGGCATGCGGCCAGCAGCTCCACAATAAAGGTACAGACACCTGCAGAGGAGGTAAAACAGGAAGTAGGACTGGACCATAGCTAGGGCTCGTTACGGTCAGACTGTGTTTATTTAGTTCAGATAAACAGTTTATCTTCTTAAACGATAATGATGAGTATCTTATTTTAATTTAATAATTTATGATCAAAACTTCGATCAGAAGCTAAATATTAAAGTATTGCTCAGTTATTGATCCTCAATCAGCATAAGCTTATATGTGTTCACAGATAGTCAGTTTGTATCACCTGCTTTTATTTGATTGTATTTTACTTGTTGTTTCTTCCGTCATTGTTGCCGTCGTCTTCCTGTCTGACAGGAAGGGGTGCATTTTTAAGAGTTGAACAGTGTATGATTTAAAATATTGTCGCCCTGCCAGGTCAGAAAGAAAACAATCAGTATCAGGTAATAACGTGAGAAGTTTCTTGTTCTAAAAAGATAAGTTCATATTTTTACAAGATATTTTCATGTTACTTCCTGAGAAGTACTGATCAGTATTTTTGGCCTCAGTGAGCTTCCATAGCTCTCAGGTAATGACAGAGTTTCAGATAAAGGCAGCAGTGATGTAATTACCTGAACTGTTTCAGCATCATGAACATTTTTCACATAAAAAGCCCATCAGGAAAAGGGTCACACCCTTTGAGCCGCCTAAGGCTTTTAATGTGGAAGGTCTGTGCAGGAAGTTGAGTTTTCTAAACGGAAGCTTAAAAATGATGAAGTAGAGTCAGACCTTTATGAAAAATTTTCTTGTACATGTGTGTTTGTCCTTCCTCATCAGCAGGCCCAAACTGAATCTGTGGATTTTTAAATAGTTTTCAGCAAAATGAAAAACTGGTAATTTGATCGACAATATTGATTTATCACATCAGGTGGTCTTGAATCAAAATAACTTCACACAGTAAAACCTAAAGTCCAGAGTAGAGAAAAGTGTCAGCGGTGTGAACTGACCTTTCTGAGCTTGACTCGAGCCGACTGATGATGTCAAACGTCACCTGTTTCAACAACCCAGTCTCACTCTGATGTTGTCAAATACCGGCGCTTGGTCAATGACCTCTGGCATCAGATACCAAAGAAAACAGATGTTCTTTCACGTTGGCATGATACACAACCGGTCACCATTACTGTTTAACGGCATCCAGCAGCCTCAAGGGGAAATGTGGCGTGTCTACAAAAAAAGCTAAGACAGTCGGAAGGCACTAAGGAAGTCTGAGTAGGGCTGGTGGGAGTGGTGGTGCCACCAAGAATTAAAAAAGGCGTCCAACCCGGTACCAGCAAGGTGCACCTAATAAAGTGGCCATTGAGGGTTCTGTGGGGCAGATTCGGTATGGGCCTGCTCATCACACCTGAGCTCAGTCCAACAGGTGCTTCTATCTGTAAAGAGTTTAGATATAATAAACGTGACAAGGTTGTCTGATGTTGTCATGGTGATCGTAGAAAGTTCAGTCTTGAGTTTATGCCGACAGAAACATCATAAAATACGAACCGTGTCATCGCAGGACAAATCTGTTAAACCTAAGTTTCGTTGTCGTCACTGATCTTAAACTTTAAAGCGAGTTAGACGTTCCAATCGATATAAAAGGGACTGTTGGATTCTGGTGTTGTCGAACATCTCGGAGGCTGGAGCTCCGTGAAGGTAAGAAACTTTTCCTTTTCACATTTTGTGGAGTCGAGTTTTAATGAAAGAATGTTTGACTGAATGCTGACTGCGTCCGCTGTTACTCGCCATGTTGACTGTCCTCCATCTTTGTTTCTTAGCAGAGCCCAGTGATGCTGTCGTCGTCGTCATCTTCCAGGGCGTCCCCGGACAAGCAGCCCGTCGCCACCCTGGCTCCACCTCCGACCCCGCCTCCGCAACCGTTTGAATACTATGATGCTGGAAACCACTGGTGCAAAAACTGTAACATCACCTCTGGTTCCATGTTTGATTTTTTCACACACTTGCACAGCAAAACGCACCGAAAGGTTTGTTCTTGTTTTTTACTCCATTTTTACGCAACATGTTTGTCCAGGTACACGACGGTTCAAAAGTCTGTAATCAGCTCTTCTTCTTCTGTGGTAACAGAGATAAAAACTCAGATGGCAGATGTTTTATTGACGTGTTCATGTTCTGATCCTCCGACTGCTGATACCTTCTGTTCGCACTCAGCTTCTGGTCACAGCGGTCTGTGTCACTTCCTGTTGAACCATCAGACAACGTTAAACAAACTAAATAACATCTGACGACTTTCTACAACCTGAACGCATCAGAGACCGTTCAGTCCTCCAACCTCCTGGATTTGCTGCACCTGATACTGTGCTTCACTCTGACCTGTTGTCCTCGATCTTGGACATTTTTGTGCCATCTAGTGGTAGTAAGAGCACAATACACTGATCCATGTAAAAGCAAGATGGCAGCCATCTCTGCAGAGTCAGTCTGGAATCGATCCCGACACAGAAGTGGACAAGGTCCAAAACCTGATCACAAGTTATGGTTCAAACTTGTTTATTTAAGATTAATTAACTATTTTTTGCTTAATATTAAAACGTGATCAGATTTTCAACAGGAACAAGATAAGATGCTGTTAATGAGGAAGTACTCGTTTGACGACATTGGGATCTAACTAATGTCTCATTTTAGGAAATTGGGACGTAATTATTGTCTCATATGTGGACATTGGGACATTATAAACATCTCGTTTAGTATTGTCTCATTTGAGGACAGTGGGACTTTATTATTGTCTCATTTGACAACACTGGGACCCATCGTCCTCATATGAGGACTAGTCTCACCACCAGACCATCAGAGATCTCCGCCTTCTGATAGTCTGGGGACACTCCTTTCTAAAGTGTGTTTAACACAACGGAGAAAATGGCCGGTAACAAAGCAACAGCTCTTGCATTTTTTAAAAGGACACGCCCTCCCGGAAATATGCGCTCCCCCTTTTCTCGTCTGCAAGGACACAAACACACAGAGAGCTTGAAAATGGATGCCGAGAGATTTAACTCCGTTTTATCAAACGTGTGCTCAGTCCACAAGATTGCGGAAATGAAGGACTTAAAGCAACTTGAGCCATTTTGTACCGCTACACGTGTTTCTAGTGGGACTATGTTTACGAGCACAAGAGTTCAGCGAGCCACCGAAGGACCGCCCTGCGGATTTACTATTGGTTCTGCAACGTAGGGAGTTTTTTTTAAACTCTGAAATTGTATCCGCCCATCTAAACACAAAATCAGGGAGAAAGACATCAGTCTTTGGTTAAGCAAAGTGTCTAAAGACTGACTTGAGAGTCTATATGAGGACAGAGTTTTTTTATGCCTCTGCACTGGCGATAGTTGTAGCTAGAGGCATTTTGTTTTTGGGTCATTGGTCCATCTGTCCATCCTATTCTCAAGAACACCTCTGGGGAATTTCCTCAGATTTGGCACAAGCGTCCACTTGGATCAAGTAAGAACTGATCGTTCATGTGACTGGTGGGCGGAGTCATACAACCTTGAGGCGGTTGTATTTATTTTTTGACACGTATCAGGTCATGCTGATCCCACAACGAGGAGATAGAAGGACAAACCAAAGACAAGCTTTGGTCTCAGGAGGACAGAGGACAGCAGATTATAAACTTTTCTACAGTCGTGTATGACAGATTTACGAGAGAATATCTTGATGTCGGAGTGGCGTTCATACCTGGACATTTAATCCTGTCTTTGTCCTCACAGACTCTGGACCCGTACGACCGACCCTGGGCCGTCACTCCTACCAAGATCAGCAAGAACCTGTCGTCAGAGGAGAAGCTGACCAAACCTGCCAAAGGTACTCGCACTGCTCATCCATCACTTCCTTTAACGTCCTCAGCACACTGCCTGTTATCCCATGATGCTGCTGTATGAGCCGCTGAATTTTGTTAGCCGTCTTCTGCTTCCAGGTGGACTCACAGCAGATCTCTGCTGCTGGTTCTGTGTGTCTTAATGAAAACAGTGCTAACGAAGTGACACAGACTCTGACGGACCCACCGAGGAGACTTCCCTCCTCGTCTCTGACATCAATCCATTTGTCTTTCATGTCTCATCCTCACGTAGAGGCTGTAAACTTAAGGCACCGCAGTAACCTGTGGAAACATCTGTCCTTCTTTGACCTGTCGTCCATCGGTTACTGACGTGAAGCCACGTCTCTGATCTGACCACCATCTTTTCTTTATAAACCTTTGTCACCTCTCTGACACTCTCCTATCCTCACAGGTTCTGAAAATGGAGACATCCTCAGGTAAACACGATTGACAGTTTATTTATCACCGCCCGTGTGTTTAAAATGTGTTGGCGTGTGTTTCGCTGCAGGTTCAGAGTTCCTGCTGCCCGTCAGAGGATTCTTCTGCCTGCTGTGTAAAGAGTTTTACGGAGATGCCATCTGTGCAGAAGAACACGTTACCACTCACGCTCACAATGAGAAGTACAAGGTATTTAACTGACGGAGAATCGATACACTGTTTCCACCATCCTCTGCCTGATTGGCTATGGGCTGCTGCAATATCTCGGGACACAAGTTCAGGTGGTTTCAGAGTCTCTACGTATATGTTCAGTTTCAGACCACGTTTGATACAGGTG
The DNA here is from genome assembly GCF_041903045.1 of Epinephelus lanceolatus. Taxonomy (NCBI): domain Eukaryota; kingdom Metazoa; phylum Chordata; class Actinopteri; order Perciformes; family Serranidae; genus Epinephelus; species Epinephelus lanceolatus. Next base: position 804,547 of record NC_135750.1, read on the forward strand.
TCCCAGCCTGTCACAGATCCTACCCAGCGTCAAGTTCTAAAGGTTGTAGCTGTTTGTTCGTTTTGTTTCTGCTTTAAGTTTTTCTGGTCTTGATGGTGTCTCCCTTCTGAATGACATTTAGCACACTGTACAAATTTGCATTATTCAATTTAAGTTAGAAATTCCAGTGACTGACATCCTTTTGATGCAAATACATGTGAATCGTTGCTGTGCAACTTAAAGGGATAGTGTACCCAAAAATGAAAATTCAGCCATTATCTACTCACCCATATGCTGACGGAGGCCCTGGTGAAGTTTTAGAGTCCTCACATCACTTGCGGAGATCGGCGAGTGGAGCGGCTAGCACATCTAATGGCAGACGGCGCCCCAGACTAACGTCCAAGAACACAAAATTGAATCCACAAAGTATCTCCATACTGCTCATCCGTAGTGATCCAAGTGTGCTGCAGCCCCGACATAAAAAGTTATTTGGAAAAACGTCATATGAACTCTGTTTTTAGCCTCATTGTAGCCTGTAGCTCTGACTGCATCTCTGTGCTCCGCGTCCATGTGTGTGCACTTGCACGAGACCAGCAAAAGCATGAGCTTTGCTCACCCGTGTTTACATCACGTGACACGTGCACCGCAGAGGGAGACAACAGTAACACAGTAGCTAAAAGATAACTTGCACTACGGTCTTTTAGCAAAGGACAGCCCAACATGTCTGAAGACTTTGAAACTGAGGAGGAACAGCATTTCTTTGTTGAGCCGTATTTGTTTGAGCCCGAGTATACGGATGGAACTCAGGCTACTGGACGAAGCAGCTGCCGCAGCTCATGAGCCTCAGCCAGCCGCAGAATACCAGAGTCGAGCACTGGAAACCTGGTGGTGTAGTTGTTTCAAATGCAAAGCAATGCCAACGGATGAGGAAAGTCTTTGCTGCTCAGACTGGGAATTGGCGATGCCTGCACTTGAGAATCTGGACATCAGTACCGACGAGACTGCTGCTCTTCAGAGACCGTGCATCACCGATCACCCTGAGCACACACACGTGAGCGCGGAGCACAGAGAAGCAGTCAGAGCTACAGGCTACAGTGAGGCTAAAAACAGAGTTCATATGACGTTTTTCCAAACAACTTTTTATGTCGGGGCTTCAGGACACTTGGATCACTATGGATGAGCAGTATGGAGATACTTTGTGGATTCAATTTGTGTTCTTGGACGTTAGTCTGGGGCGCTGTCTGCCATTAGGTGTGTTAGCCACTCCTCCCGCCAATCTCCGCAAGGGATGTGAGGACTCTAAAACTTCACCAGAGCGTTCCTCAGCATGAGGGTGAGTAGATAATGGTTGAATTTTCATTTTTGGGTGCACTATCCCTTTGAGATCATAAATCATCACAAATCATGCAGCTGAAACCCCCACGACTTGAATGGAGCGTTAAGCTGGATTTATACTTGTGCAGTGGTGTGTCTGTGTAACTCTGCAGTTACACCTTTAAAACACTAGTTGGTGACAGAGTTTCTGTGAAGTGCTGTAAAGTTTAGATGATTCAAAACACACATTAAACACACATTAAACATGGCTTAATAGAGACAGTTTCAAACACAAATCAGCTTCACTATAACTCGCAGTGTTCACAGACAAATACTTGTCTTTATCTGGACACGTTTTCCCCACAAATACAACATGCTAACGTTATTAGCACAAGCCTTTGGCATTTTGCATTGTACAAATTAGCCTAGCAGCTAGCAGAGATTTCCTCTGCTCATATTTCAGCCAGGATAAATCACACACAGTGTGTGGAGGTTTTATTGTCTTCATGATTTATTGTTTCTTATCTGTGAAATTAAAGTAAATCAAAGCTTTGTTTCCACTGAGGGAAATGGTTTCAGCTCACAGAGACAGACAGGAGGTCTGCGTCACCATGACGGAGGCGCACTTCAGGCTACGCCGTAGCCTGCGGCGTCGATCCAACACAGAAGTATAAATTCGGCTACCCCAACTAGATGTCAGATCATTTGCATTGTTCCAGGCTCTGGTTTAGGTTTTAGGATTTCTGTTAATGTGAATGTCGTTCATTTGCTGTTTTTTCGGCAGGTGAAATGTTTTTCTGACTCTCTTGTCTTTGTGTTTTATCGCCCTCTCACCAGAAACAAATGTATGAGAACCCGTTGTACGAACAGAGGAGGAACCTGGACCGCCAGGCCGGACTGGCCTCTGAGAACAGCGGGAAGAAACGCAAACATGAGGACGAAGACAATGGCAAGAAGGACAAGGAGGAAAAGTCCAAACACAAGAAGGAGAAGAAGGAGAAGAAGAAGGAAGAGGACAATGCTACTCACAAAGAGGAGAAAGTTAAGGAGGAAGAGGAGGAAGAGGAGGAGGAGAAGCCAAAGTCGGGCAAGAAAGAGGAGGATTTTAAGAATGCCAAAAACCTGGAAGAGGAGAGGCCTTCGTATAGCAAGAAAGACGAAGATGAAAAGTACAAATCCAGCAAGAAGGAGGATAAATACCGCCACAGCCGAGAGGAAGAGGAGCGAGGTAAATACAGCAGAAGGGATGAAGATGACCGGTACAAGTACAGCAGAGAAGAAGAATACCGGCACCGCTATCGAAGGGATGATGATGACCGGTATGACGACCGTCCCAAATTTGGGCCGAGAGAGTATAGACCCAAATATGACAAAGACCGAGACGAAGGGAAACTGAAGGCTGAAAAGGAATCTTCGAAAAAGGTTCCTCCAGGAAAACCCGCAGGGAAACCAGAGATCACCACACCTGAACCTCCGCCAAAGCCCTATGAACTGCCCAAAATCCTGTGTGGACCAAGTCCAGCTATGAGGGCAAAGCTCCGCAAGCAAAGCCTGGAAACTGGCAAACCAGCACCCGCAACCATGACCCCGACTTTTGGAAAGTTCACATGGAAGAAACGGGAGAATGTTCTGGCGAAGGAGGCGGAGAAAGTTGCAGCAGAGTTCATCAAGGAAGACGAAGCAGCTGCAAAGCAGAACCCGATCTCAGTGGAGGATTCCTTTGCAAAATCTATGGCTGTTGCAAAGGAGATCGCCCAGAAACTGGGGGGCCAACAAAATATGCCTCCTCCCTGGGTGTCCAACAGCGCCAACCGCGGAAGGATCCGGCCCAACCTTCCTGCACCCGCAGGAAGGGGAAACCGAAGAACGGCCATGATGGGTAGACCGGCACCACTAAATACTTTCCTCTCTATTAGACCCCAAAACTTTGGTTTACAGGGGCAGTTTCAAAAAGAACCATTGTTCTCTGATGGTCTTATGAAGGCTATGAATGCTCAGAACGCACTGCTTGAAGGTAAATCTCAGCCCCCAGCTGCTACACCTGAGACAGTCAAGGCTACGCCTGCACCGGCACCTGCACCGGCGCCTGTACCGGCACCAGTACCTGTGCAGGCACCGGTGCCTGCACCTGTGCCAGTACCAGCGCATGCGCCGATGCCTGCACCTGCACCAGGAATGTCAAGACCTCCACCATTTGATGCTAAACATCCGCCGCCAATGTCAAGACCCCCGCCATTCAAGGCTAAACCTGCACCACCAGTTTGTAACCCTGCACCACCAGTGTGTAACCCTGCACCACCAGTTTCTAAACCTGCCCCAGTGGAAGTAAAGCTGGCACAACCTGTGATGACGTCAGCACCATCTCAAACTACCCCTGCACAATCGGTTGCTAAACCAACACAACCAACACTGATAAAGATAGTGTCTGACGTGGCAGCTCCTGGCGTCCCCGAGAACGAGCAAACTCGTACAGTGTTTGTCAAACCTCCACCTCTCAAGAGCATGGCTGACGTAGCTCAGAAGTCTGAGAAACTTAAGAGTAACCTGGCTGCAGCCAAAGCCCAGGACTTATTTGACATCTTCTACAGCAGTGTTGGCCAATCAGGCCCGTCCTCCATCACCAAACCAGTCACAGATGTCAGACCTGATGAGAGCAGCACCAATAAAAGTCAACTTTCTGCCCTGCAAGCACCAAAACCACAATCTCAGAGTAAACCTGTTACCCAGTCCCAACCTCCATCTGTGGTCTGTAAATCTCCGCAACCAGACTCATCAGGTACCCACACCCAACCAGACTCATCAGGTGCCCACACCCAACCAGACTCACCAGGTCCCAAAACCCAACCAGACTCACCAGGTCCCAAAACCCAGGTAGACTCACAAAGTCCGGAATCCCGCCAAGAATCGGACATTCAGATCGCATCTGTTTGGTCCTTACAGCCCACCCCAGCCACAACACTTGAGGTGGCTCCATCTGAAACACAAAAAACCCAGCCACAACTTAATCCACCAGCCCAGTCTGAAGCTCAGAGTGTACCCCAAAACCAGTCCTCGACTTCTGAATCTGGGTCCCAAATCACCCCACAAACCAAGTCTTCTAACCTGGAGCCAACACCTCAGACTCAGTTCCAGCCTAAACCAGCCACTCATATCCAAACAGATCCCCAACCAGACCAGGACAATCAGCCCCAGTCCCATCTAGAGACCCATTCTAGCACTGCTCCAGAACCTGAACCCAAGCCAAGCCCCAAAACTAGAGGCAAGAGAACCCCTCCTGCCCCCCGCCCTGTTCGACAAACCAGATCCCAAACCAGATACCAGACCCGGCAGCAGCAGCAGAGCCAGTCCGAGCCAGAGCCAGAGCCTGAGCTACCTTCGGGAGATTCTGACTCTGTAACTTCAGATCCAAAGGGGCTGGACACGTCAAATCCTGGCTCCAGGTCAGAGCCAGAGGAGGGGGCACCCAGAGAGGAGGACTCTAAGAAGGAGGTCACCCCTGAAACCCTGGGCCTCCCCTCAGACATGACTTCCCTGAACTTTGATTATGATTTTAACTTTGAGTAGGAGCTGACCGGACTGTTTCTGTAGAACCACTTGTACAACCTTTCATCAATAATTTTCTGGACTTGAAGGTAGCTGGAAGAGGTGGGGAAGACACTGATGGACTTTAAACACTGACCTTCATCTGTCTGATGTTTAGTGATACCCTGTTGTTGTCTGTCTTTTCTAGAGCCTAATGCTTCAGATGGATTTCACTTTAAGTCCGGTGAGTCCAGAACAGACATGAGTCCTGGATGTGAATAAGCACCTAGAAGGATAGTGAAGGATTGACCTGCCCACTTGCTCAGTGATATGCTGGTAGTTGTTGAATTCGATGTTTGGATTGGTCAGGTTTAGGTAAGAGGCATTAAGATTTGTCAGGGTAAGACTGTCACAAGCAGAGTAAGGTGGGCCATTCTTTCGCTTTCCCAGGAAATTCAAATTCACATCCAGGTCATCTGTAGACCTGAAACGTAATCATCACCAAAGGGACAAAAAAACAACAATCAGTGTCAGAATAATTTGTACAAAGTATTTCCTTTGGGTTACGGGATACTTTGTGTGGTCAGAAGGTTCGGATCTGTTGTTCGTGGTCGTCAGACCCAATCTCAGGTCCATCCAAGGTTCAAGGGGTTATTCAAAGGTTCTGAGAGACGATTGACACGACAAGAAATCTGAAAAATACAATTTGTGAATTTCAGAATATTTCTTCATCAGGCGTCTACAATTACAAAAATAAGCACTTTCTGTTTGCTACCTATGGAAATGTGGAGCCATTGACTCGTTTTAAAGGATTACAGGTGGAAACATTCACACGTTTGTCAAACTGATATCCACCGTCTCACCTGACTCTGAATTCAATGTGACGCTGTTCCTTTAAAGGTCACGGTTCTGTCTTTGTCACATGGCCACAGGTTTAAACGTCCAACACATCACCTGTTGTTTTTTTCTTGTTTTATATTCAAGTTTATTTTTTCCTTTTTTAAATGACGAAGAGTCGGACCAAAATCAGCTCAGCGAGTCGACGTGTTGACGCTCTGATCCGAGATCAGTGTTTGGGTGTCGGAAAGAAACCAACTGCTCGTCCTGTAAAATCTGTTACTCCATGTAGAGTTTTAATAAAAGTTAGTGGAGAAACGACAGCGCCTCCATGTGTCCTGATTATTATACAAACCTGTCCTCCTGTAACTGAGTACTTTTACTCAAGTACTCTACAAATCTGAGGTACTTTTACTGTACTCAAGTATTTCCAGGTTCTGCTTTGTCTTTCTCTGTCTCAGAGCTACATACTTTATGTCACAATAAATATGTGGGCAAAATTGTCCCTAACCCTGATTGACTGGTCACGGAAAACCTGGAAAAGTCATTGAATTTCACAGTCACATTTTCCAAGTCTGGAAATGTCATGGAATAAGTATAAGTCATTGAAAGTTTTGAATAGTCATGTAATTAGTAAAAGTCCTTGAAATTTTTTTTTGAAAAGTCATGGAATTAGAAAAAAAAAGTAACTGAAAGTTTGGAAAAGTCATGGAATAAGTAAAAAGTCATGGAATCAATAGGAAGTCATTGAAAGCAAGGAAAAGGCATGGAATTAGTTAAGTCATTGAAATGGTTGGTAAAGTCATGGAATCAACAAATAGTCATTGGAAGTTGTGGAAAAGTAATGGAATCAATCAAAAGTCCTTGAAGCTTTGGAAAGTCATGGAATCAATTAAAATTCATTGAATGTTTTGGAAAAGCCGTGGATAAGTAAAAATCATTGAACGTTGGAAAGTCATTGAATTAATAAAAAGTAATTAAAAGTTTTGGATAAGTCATATATTAAGTAAAAGTCCTTAGAAGTTTTTGAAAGTTATGGAATCAAAATTCCTTGAAGTTTTGCAAAATTGTGGAATCAACAGAAAGTCAGTGAAAGTTCTGGAAAAGTCATGGAATCAATGAAAAGTCACTGAAAGTGGAAAGGTCATGGATAAGTAAAAATCATTGAAAGTTGGAAAGTCATGAAATTAGTCCAAATCATTGAAAGTTTAGAAAAGTCAAGGAATTTGAAAAAGTCATTGAACGTTTAGGAAAATCATGGAGTAAGTAAAAGTCCTTCAAAGTTTTGGAAAAGTCATGGGATTAACAAAAATCATTGAAAGTTTAGAAAAGTCATGGAATTAGTAAAGTCATTGAAAGTTTTGGTAAAATCATGGAACAAGTAAAAGTCCTTAAAAGTTCTGGAAAGTCATGGAATCAAAAGTCATTGAAGGATTGGAAAAGTCATGGAATTAGTAAAAAGTCATTGAAAGTTTTGAAAAGTCATTCATTGGTAAAAGTCCTTCAAAGTTTTGGAAAAGTCATGGGATTAACAAAAATCATTGAAAATTTTGGAAAAGTCCTTGATTTTTTCAATAATTCTTGAAAGTTTTGGAAAAGCCATCAACTGATAATCGTCCGTGTCCTGTAACATAACGGATTTATTTCCTGAAGCTGCCTGCGTGGTGTAGCTCTGATGTTCATTGACGTGACGTTCGTTTATCATCAGGTACGCGTCCCACCTCTTCCTGTCATCCAGCCTCTTCCTGTCCGTCAGCTGCTGTCCCGCCTCTTCCTGTCCATCAGCTGACTGAAATCATGTTTGAACAGAATTTGAACCTGATGTTTGAAAATTGCTGCTCAGGTGGGACAAGGTAAAACATATTTATTTTATTGGTCCTTGAAAAATCTTGGAAAAGTCCTGAAATCCATGAAAATGTGTTTGTTTTTCTTCAGTTTTGGGTTTTTGTAAAGTTTAAAATCAAATTCAGAGAGTCGTTAAATAAAGCCGTTACACTTCCTTCAGCTGAATGATCCTGTTTAACTTCAGCTACTGTTACTGAACTTTTTTACAGTGTGGCACTGTTACTGCAGTGGATTACTTTTTACAGTGTGGCACTGTTACTGCAGTGGAGTACTTTTTACAGTGTGGCACTGTAACTGCAGTGGAGTACTTTTTACAGTGTGACACTGTTACTGCAGTGGAGTATTATTTTTTTTTTCCTTTTACAATGTGGCACCGTTACTGCAGTGGAGTATTTTTTACAGTGTGGCACTGTTACTGCAGTGGAGTACTTTTTACAGTGTGACACTGTTACTGCAGTGGAGTAATATTTTTTTTTCCTTTTACAGTGTGGCACCGTTACTGCAGTGGAGTATTTTCTTTATTTATTTTTTTTCTTTTCTTTTACAGTGTGGCACTGTTATTGCAGTGGAGAATTTTCTTTATTTATTTTTTATTTTCCTTTTACAGTGTGGCACTGTTACTGCAGTGAAGTATTTTCTTTATTTATTTTTTTCTTTTCTTTTACAGTGTGGCACCGTTACTGCAGTGGAGTATTTTCTTTATTTTTTGTTTTTCTTTTACAGTGTGGCACCATTACTGCAGTGGAGTATTTTCTTTCTTTATTTTTTATTTTTCTTTTACAGTGTGGCACTGTTACTGCAGTGGAGTATTTTTTTTGTTTTGTTTTTTTCTTTTACAGTGTGGCACTGTTACTGCAGTGAAGTTTTTTTTTTTTTCTTTTACAGTGTGGCACTGTTACTGCAGTGAAGTTGTTGTTTTTTTCTTTTACAGTGTGGCACTGTTACTGCAGTGCAGTATTTTTTTTACAGTGTAATTTGTTCTATAGATATTTCTATAAACATTTATCTTATTCTTACAGATGGGTATATTTAATGTTTTAGAATTTTTTTAAGTTTTTAAAATATTTTTCTGATTGTATCATATTATTGAATTATTTTAGTATTTCTATTTGGTTATACTTTAAATATATATTCTTAACATTGTATATTCGATTTATATTTTAAAGATATCTTATTCTTACAAAAGGATATATTTAATATTTTAGTATATTTATAGTGTTTTATAGTATGTTTTTATTGTATATTACCTAAAGATAAATATTTAATTCTTGCAGAATATTTTGTTTATATGTGTTTTTACTAATGAGTGTATAAAATGTGAGAGATCAATAAAGTTGGGTTGAACTGAATGATTGTGTGCTGTGATGTTTCTGACATGAAATAAAAACAATAAAATAATGATGATGTGTGATTAAAGTCAGCCTGCAGGAAACTCCTCAGAAAACCTCAACAGAACTGAACTTCATATTGAACACACAGAAACATGTTGTAATGACCCTTTAACCTGTGACTGTTTGAGATGTAGGACGGCACGGTGGTGTGGTGGTTAGCACTGTCACATCACAGCAAGAGGGTTCCTAGTTCGATCCCAGGTGCTCTGACATGTTCTCCCTGTGTCAGCGTGGGTTTCCTCCAGGTGCTCTGACATGTTCTCCCCGTGTCAGCGTGGGTTTCCTCCAGGTGCTCTGACATGTTCTCCCTGTGTCAGCGTGGGTTTCCTCCAGGTGCTCTGACATGTTCTCCCCGTGTCAGCGTGGGTTTCCTCCAGGTGCTCTGACATGTTCTCCCTGTGTCAGCGTGGGTTTCCTCCAGGTGCTCTGACATGTTCTCCCTGTGTCAGTGTGGGTTTCCTCCAGGTGCTCTGACATGTTCTCCCTGTGTCAGTGTGGGTTTCCTCCAGGTGCTCTGACATGTTCTCCCTGTGTCAGCGTGGGTTTCCTCCAGGTGCTCCCACATGTTCTCCCTGTGTCAGCGTGGGTTTCCTCCAGGTGCTCCGACATGTTCTCCCTGTGTCAGCGTGGGTTTCCTCCAGGTGCTCTGACATGTTCTCCCTGTGTCAGCGTGGGTTTCCTCCAGGTGCTCTGACATGTTCTCCCTGTGTCAGCGTGGGTTTCCTCCAGGTGCTGTGACATGTTCTCCCTGTGTCAGCGTGGGTTTCCTCCAGGTGCTCCAGCTTCCTCCCACAGTCCAAAGACATGCAGGTTAATTGGTGACTCTAAATTGTCCGTAGGTGTGAATGTGAGTGTGAATGGTTGTCTGTCTCTATGTGTCAGTCCTGTGATAGTCTGGTGACCTGTCCAGGATGAACCCCGCCTCTCACCCAGTGTCAGCTGGGATAGGCTCCAGCCCTCGAGGATAAGCGATTACAAACATGGATGGATGGATTTTAGAGATGTGATGCATCAATAAAGTTTGGTTGAAGTTTGCTTGTCTGATGTCATAATAAGGTGTGTGGTGATGTGTTGACAACAGCAACTGTAGATACACTGGAGGTTTGACATCGTGATGATTGTGGAGCGGGGAGCTGAAGGGTCCCGCCCACCATTAGGGGTCTCGACTGCTTTACAATTATTGGTATTGCTTGTATGATGTACTTGTACCACCGTAACAGATGTACTTGTACTGCAATACAGATGTACCACAGTAACGGCTGTACTTGTACCGCCATGACAGAGGTACTGCAGTAACATATACTTGTACCACAGTAACAGGTGTGCTTGTACTGTAGTAATAGATGTACTTGTACCACAGTAACAGATATACTTGTACTGCAATAATAGGTGTACTTGTATTGCAGTAACAGATATACTTGTACCACAGTAATAGATGTACTGCAGTAACAGGTGTACTTGTTTTGCAGTAACATATATACTTGTACTGCAGTAACAGATGTACTGTAGTAATAGATGTACTTGTATTGCAGTAACAGATATACTTGTACCACAGTAATAGGTGTACTTTTACTGCAGTAACAGATATACTTGTACCACAGTAACAGATGTACTGCAGTGACAGATATACTTGTACTGCAGTAACAGATATACTTGTATTGCAGTAACAGATGTACTTGTACTGCAGTAACAGATATACTTGTACTGCAGTAACAGGTGTACTTGTACTGCAGTAACAGATATACTTGTACTGCAGTAACAGATATACTTGTACCGCAGTAACAGATGTACTTGTACTGCAGTAACAGATATACTTGTACCGCAGTAACAGATATACTTGTACTGCAGTAACAGATGTACTTGTACCACAGTAACAGATATACTTGTATTGCAGTAACAGGTGTACTTGTACCGCAGTAACAGATGTCCTTGTACCGCAGTAACAGATATACTTGTACTGCAGTAACAGATGTACTTGTACCGCAGTAACAGATATACTTGTATTGCAGTAACAGGTGTACTTGTACTGCAGTAACAGATATATTTGTACCACAGTAATAGATGTACTTGTACTGCAGTAACAGATATATTTGTACCACAGTAATAGATGTACTTGTACTGCAGTAGCAGATATATTTGTACCACAGTAATAGATGTACTGCAGTAACAGGTGCATTTGTATTGCAGTAACAGGTGTACTTGTATTGCAGTAACAGGTGTACTTGTATGGCAGTAACAGGTGTACTTATACGGCAGTAACAGGTGTACTTGTATGGCAGTAACAGGTGTACTTGTATGGTAGTAACAGGTGTACTTATACGGCAGTAACAGGTGTACTTGTACGGCAGTAACAGGTGTACTTGTATTGCAGTAACAGGTGTACTTGTATGGCAGTAACAGGTGTACTTGTATGGCAGTAACAGGTGTACTTATACGGCAGTAACAGGTGTACTTGTATTGCAGTAACAGGTGTACTTGTATTGCAGTAACAGGTGTACTTATACGGCAGTAACAGGTGTACTTGTACTGCAGTAACAGGTGTACTTATACGGCAGTAACAGGTGTACTTGTATTGCAGTAACAGGTGTACTTGTACTGCAGTAACAGGTGTACTTGTATGGCAGTAACAGGTGTACTTGTACGGCAGTAACAGGTGTACTTGTACTGCAGTAACAGGTGTACTTGTATTGCAGTAACAGGTGTACTTGTACTGCAGTAACAGGTGTACTTGTATTGCAGTAACAGGTGTACTTGTACGGCAGTAACAGGTGTACTTGTACTGCAGTAACAGGTGTACTTATACGGCAGTAACAGGTGTACTTGTATGGCAGTAACAGGTGTACTTATACGGCAGTAACAGGTGTACTTGTACTGCAGTAACAGGTGTACTTATACAGCAGTAACAGGTGTACTTGTACTGCAGTAACAGGTGTACTTATACGGCAGTAACAGGTGTACTTGTACTGCAGTAACAGGTGTACTTATACGGCAGTAACAGGTGTACTTGTATTGCAGTAACAGGTGTACTTGTATGGCAGTAACAGGTGTACTTGTACGGCAGTAACAGGTGTACTTGTACTGCAGTAACAGGTGTACTTATATGGCAGTAACAGGTGTACTTGTATGGCAGTAACAGGTGTACTTGTATGGCAGTAACAGGTGTACTTATACAGCAGTAACAGGTGTACTTGTACTGCAGTAACAGGTGTACTTATACGGCAGTAACAGGTGTACTTATACGGCAGTAACAGGTGTACTTGTACTGCAGTAACAGGTGTACTTGTATGGCAGTAACAGGTGTACTTGTACGGCAGTAACAGGTGTACTTGTACTGCAGTAACAGGTGTACTTGTATTGCAGTAACAGGTGTACTTGTACGGCAGTAACAGGTGTACTTGTACTGCAGTAACAGGTGTACTTATACGGCAGTAACAGGTGTACTTGTACTGCAGTAACAGGTGTACTTATACGGCAGTAACAGGTGTACTTGTACGGCAGTAACAGGTGTACTTGTATTGCAGTAACAGGTGTACTTGTACTTCAGTAACAGGTGTACTTGTATGGCAGTAACAGGTGTACTTGTATGGCAGTAACAGGTGTACTTGTATTGCAGTAACAGGTGTACTTGTATTGCAGTAACAGGTGTACTTGTGCTGCAGTAACAGGTGTACTTGTGCTGCAGTAACAGGTGTACTTATACGGCAGTAACAGGTGTACTTGTATTGCAGTAACAGGTGTACTTGTGCTGCAGTAACAGGTGTACTTGTGCTGCAGTAACAGGTGTACTTATACGGCAGTAACAGGTGTACTTGTATTGCAGTAACAGGTGTACTTGTATTGCAGTAACAGGTGTACTTGTACGGCAGTAACAGGTGTACTTGTATTGCAGTAACAGGTGTACTTGTACTGCAGTAACAGGTGTACTTGTACTGCAGTAACAGGTGTACTTGTATGGCAGTAACAGGTGTACTTGTATGGCAGTAACAGGTGTACTTGTATTGCAGTAACAGGTGTACTTGTACTGCAGTAACAGGTGTACTTATACGGCAGTAACAGGTATACTTGTATTGCAGTAACAGGTGTACTTGTATTGCAGTAACAGGTGTACTTGTGCTGCAGTAACAGGTGTACTTGTGCTGCAGTAACAGGTGTACTTATACGGCAGTAACAGGTGTACTTGTATTGCAGTAACAGGTGTACTTGTGCTGCAGTAACAGGTGTACTTGTGCTGCAGTAACAGGTGTACTTATACGGCAGTAACAGGTGTACTTGTATGGCAGTAACAGGTGTACTTGTATGGCAGTAACAGGTGTACTTATACAGCAGTAACAGGTGTACTTGTACTGCAGTAACAGGTGTACTTATACGGCAGTAACAGGTGTACTTGTATTGCAGTAACAGGTGTACTTGTACTGCAGTAACAGGTGTACTTGTATGGCAGTAACAGGTGTACTTGTACGGCAGTAACAGGTGTACTTGTACTGCAGTAACAGGTGTACTTGTATTGCAGTAACAGGTGTACTTGTACGGCAGTAACAGGTGTACTTGTACTGCAGTAACAGGTGTACTTATACGGCAGTAACAGGTGTACTTGTACTGCAGTAACAGGTGTACTTATACGGCAGTAACAGGTGTACTTGTACGGCAGTAACAGGTGTACTTGTATTGCAGTAACAGGTGTACTTGTACTTCAGTAACAGGTGTACTTGTATGGCAGTAACAGGTGTACTTGTATGGCAGTAACAGGTGTACTTGTATTGCAGTAACAGGTGTACTTGTATTGCAGTAACAGGTGTACTTGTGCTGCAGTAACAGGTGTACTTGTGCTGCAGTAACAGGTGTACTTATACGGCAGTAACAGGTGTACTTGTATTGCAGTAACAGGTGTACTTGTGCTGCAGTAACAGGTGTACTTGTGCTGCAGTAACAGGTGTACTTATACGGCAGTAACAGGTGTACTTGTATTGCAGTAACAGGTGTACTTGTATTGCAGTAACAGGTGTACTTGTACGGCAGTAACAGGTGTACTTGTATTGCAGTAACAGGTGTACTTGTACTGCAGTAACAGGTGTACTTGTACTGCAGTAACAGGTGTACTTGTATGGCAGTAACAGGTGTACTTGTATGGCAGTAACAGGTGTACTTGTATTGCAGTAACAGGTGTACTTGTACTGCAGTAACAGGTGTACTTATACGGCAGTAACAGGTATACTTGTATTGCAGTAACAGGTGTACTTGTATTGCAGTAACAGGTGTACTTGTATTGCAGTAACAGGTGTACTTGTGCTGCAGTAACAGGTGTACTTGTGCTGCAGTAACAGGTGTACTTATACGGCAGTAACAGGTGTACTTGTATTGCAGTAACAGGTGTACTTGTGCTGCAGTAACAGGTGTACTTGTGCTGCAGTAACAGGTGTACTTATACGGCAGTAACAGGTGTACTTGTATTGCAGTAACAGGTGTACTTGTATTGCAGTAACAGGTGTAGTTGTACTCCAGCTGTGGCTGAAGGTGTGTTTTGTTGCTGGGGAAGACTCCGGTCCTGCCTCACCTCTCTTCAGCCTCACCCTCATCACTAAAACCACAGCCAGCCAATCAGAAAAATCCGTCCATGCGTTGCTAGGCAGGATGCGCGCGTCAGCAGCCAATCGGATTGGGCGGACCGGGAGCGGGCGCAGCGAGCTGAGACAGACCGAGTGACAGCGCCTGAGTCCCGGGGAAGAAGCTCACGGAGTCTCCGTGAAAAAACGTGCCTACAGCACAGTCAAGATGCCGAACAAAACCAAGAAGGAGAAGGTGAGCTGGCGGCGTCTTCACCGCCACATCAGTCATTTAAGTATCAAACATGGCGGCTTTGAAGCAGCTGATGAAGACTTTGTATTTGATCGAGTAGCGCTAGCTAACATAGCAACCTGCTAAGGCCCCGCTAGCAGAGGACGGCTAAGCTAACCGCTAGCTGCGGAGTTTGTAGCGGCGGTATAAATGTGTGTGTCAGCTGGTGAGACACAGAAGTCGGGTTAAAGGACACATTACCGGCGGTGTCCCGGTGTTACAGCGGTAAACCGAGGTGTTAGCCGGCAGGTAGCGTCCTCGCTAACTAGCTAACGTTAGCTGCAGAGATGGAGGGGCTGCTGCAGCTGGAGCTCCGGGGAGGAACCGCTGCTTCCTCACCGTAAATTATTCATCCAGGAGAAAACAGGCAGATGAAAGTGTGACTCATTCATTCATGTGTGTCGTCATTAAATATGTAAGATGTGATGCTAACCAGCTGAGAGCCGAGGACACACAGCAGGTTAGCTGTTAGCTCAGCCACACTCCGTTAGTTTGTCTGCTGATGTTCGCTTATGATGACCGAACAGGACACACACCGTCCAGCTGTTTGTTATTCACAGCTGGAACACTCAAGTACTCATACTGCCGTGTACTCATACTGCCGAGTACTCATACTGCCGAGTACTCATACTGCCGTGTACTCATACTGCCGTGTACTCATACTGCCGTGTACTCATACTGCCGAGTACTCATACTGCCGAGTACTCATACTGCCGAGTACTCATACTGTCGAGTACTCTTACTGCCGCGTACTCTTACTGCCGTGTACTCTTACTGCTGTGTACTCTTACTGCCGCGTACTCTTACTGCTGTGTACTCTTACTGCCGCGTACTCTTACTGCCGTGTACTCATACTGCCGTGTACTCATACTGCCGCGTACTCTTACTGCCGCGTACTCTTACTGCCGTGTACTCATACTGCCGTGTACTCTTACTGCCGTGTACTCTTACTGCCGCGTACTCTTACTGCCGTGTACTCATACTGCCGTGTACTCTTACTGCCGCGTACTCTTACTGCCGTGTACTCATACTGCCGTGTACTCTTACTGCCGCGTACTCTTACTGCTGTTACAGGTCAGAGTCTTGCATTCAAAAATTAGCAGCATCAGAATGTAGCTTAAGAAATGAAAGTACTGATACTACTGTAAACAAATACTCTGTTACAATTTAAACCTCTGCATTCAGAAGTGTGGAAGTATCACCATCGCAGTATATGTACTAATAATAATTATACTACAGTGTAGAAATACTCTGTTACAAGTTACAGTGCTGCACTCTAATGTGTCGGCACCAGAAAATACTGAGAAGAAGTAAAAGCACTCACTACTGATAATACTACTGATATGATAGTTGTAGTATCAATAGTAATAAGCATAGTACCACAGTGTAGAAATACTGTGTAATATTTCTTAAAGAATCATACAGTATTGATTGATTGATTGATTGATTGATCAGGTATCAGAGACACTCAGCTGTGTTGAAACATTTGGAGCTGACTCAGGTGGATGGATCCTCTCAGTGGCTGCTGAAAGCTTTCTGTCTGTTTCACATCTCTGTGAATCTGTTTTACAGGACGACACCTGAACACATCGTCTCAGACTTTCACTGATCATTTATTGATGATTGAATTAGCAGACGAATCAATAATTAAAGTTTAGTCATCTCAGACGTGCTGACGTTTAATCAGCTGTGTGAAACGTGTCAGTGTGCAGGTGACTGTGAGTATTAACCCTTTGACACCTGGAGCCACGTCACTTTTACTGTGCTGCGTTCACACGTATTTAACCCTTTGACCCCGAGCTGATCCGTGCCATTTCTTTCACAAACATGGGGCAAACAGGCAATGAGCAACTTGATAAGAAATGTCCTACAAATTGAAAAAAATATAGATTTAGAAAATTATATTCTCAAAAAAGGGCAAAAATTGTACTTACTATTATCATTATTGTTATTATTATTATTATTATTGTAAGTACATATTTAAAATGATTTTATCGAATTATTGTAATTTTAAGCCCTTTTTTTTAGGTCATTTCCTTGTTTATTTTTATTTTTTTTAACTTTTTATTAATTTGCTTGTTTTTAATTTTCTCTTTTACTAATTTTAAATTTTCTATTTTTTATAAAAAAAAAATTAATTTTTTTTTTTTTTTTTTTTTTTTTTTACTAATTTTTAATTTTCTTTTTCTGATTTTGGGCAATTCCATGCAAATGTCAACCTCACCATGAAAAAATAAAGTAGCCATATTTATAACAAAACACATTTAAAATGTATCATCAAGGTCTATATTTTGAAGTACAAAATACATTTGATCACAATATTCATGCAAATACATGTTTTTCCTCACTACAATGAGGAGACACAATAATGTGAAAATGTATTTTTCAGTGAACAAAATTGTATGACTTTCTGAATGGCCAGAATGGCAAAAAAAATCACCTACAGATGTCTTCTAACCTCACTTTTTATCAGGAAGGGCTGTTGTATCAATATGTAAATCAGTTATGTACTTTGTGTCTTTCCATTGGCCGGTGGAACGTGCTGTTATGATGCCTGTTTATGGGACAACTCATGTAACGTCCATAACGTTTTGTAGGAAAAGTTGTCATAAAACATGCATTTGGAAAGCAATGTCAGCCAAACTTTCTAAGCAAAGCTAACTTTTAGAAAGATGACATATTAGCAACAATTGTCATCCTGGTCTTATTTTTTGTATTATTTCCGAGCGCTACGGACGTTACCGTGACGGACGTCACATATTGTAGAGTCGATCATATGAACCCCAGTCCATGTGTGAATGTTGATTACACTGTATCACATTAATGGTTACGCCCCACTGTTAAACCTACTGCTCTTGTGGCTCGCTGTGTAGTGTTTACTATCATCCTGAATGAGCTATTTGCAGGGATGGGCTGCCGACATGTGAAAAATGTTACTGTATCACATGAATACGCTGGTAGCCTCTCACGATAATACTGCTCTTCTTGTTCGCTGTTTACTAGGGTTGAGCCCGCGAGTATCCGGTGCGGATAAAGCACAGCGCACCTCCCCTACATGCACACAGTCACTGCAGCTGTGCCCCGCCCCGCTGACACACACACACACACACACACACACACACACACACAGTGACAACCTCTCTGTCAATCACTCACGTTTGACAGGTCACGTCTCATCTCTTCAGTACCGGTTAGGTTTTCTTCAGCTCGCTCTCACATCGGTTTGTAATTACTTATAGTCAGTAGAGATTCTGGTAAACTTGATTCATAACAGACGCGGTGCTTTTGTTAGAGCTGAATGCGACTCACGTCTGTTTTGTTGGGTTTTTTTTTTGGTTTGTCTTCATTAAAGTAAATGAAGATCTGAAAAAAACAGCTCAGAACTATTTGATCAGTAGAACAACATTTCTCTCTCTCTCTCTCTCTCTCTCTATACACACACACCATAGTCAGCATTATGTTTAACTTCGTGTATAAAAGACAAAGAACATTAGGTAGTAAAAAAAAAAATCGCACTGTCGATCATAAAAATCATTTAAAAAATCATATAAAAAACTGCATTTTCCTTAATTGCCAACTGCATGTGTTGTATTCATTGATGCACTTAAGAATATTCATGTTCTGTGTTTCTAAGAAAAGACCAATGGGTGTACTGCCTGTCATCTCGACTCGCGCATTATTAAAATTCACTTGACAGCTGTCACTCTGAGGTGATTTATGACCAGTCAGTCGCATCCAAAAAGGTAACGCCTACTATGTAGTCTACCGGTATGTAATCGATCAGTAGTAGAGTAAATGATTTCTCAGACTACAACATAGATCCAGACTGGTTTGACCCTTTAAATGGGCCACTGAAGTCAAACACATGTGGGTAAAGCCCTATTTTTGATTGTTTTTTTGTCTATTTCAGACGTGTAACATCCATAACGCAAAAATGTAACATCCATAACGCTGGAATTGCCCTTAAATTTTATCTCTTTTCTGATTTTTTTGTTTTAAATTTCCTCTTTCTGCTAATTTCATGCAGTTTTTGGGGTCATTTCTTTTGTTGCTCTTTGCCTTCACATGTTTTTGAAAGGAATCAAGCCACTTTGCTGTCAGGTTTGGAAGTGATAAACAGACAGGGTGAATAATTTTAGTGATGTTTTAGTCACTGTTAAGCTGAGTCTCTTGTGTGTGAACTGTTTGTTGGACAAAATGAGACGTGAAGACGTCCAGTCGGACACGTTTTCCTCAGTTTTGTGACATTTTACAGACAAAAAGACAACACTCTGCTAGTGCTGCACGATTTGATAAAAATGTGCGATTGTGATTTGAGTGGACAATATCGCGATTTGCGATTGTGATTACAATATAATAAATAAATGGTATCATGAGTCTTGTTGCTTGACTCAGTGTTTCCCTACATTATATCAGGGGGCACTGACCTGACAGAGTTATTGTTATGGACAGACAGTGTGTCAATGACCATCAACAGACTGAGCACAGTCAAACACGCTGCTCACACAGCAGCGCAGCACGACACTGTACACACAGTGGAGCGAGCCTGTGTTGCGTTCAGGCGTTGTCACGTAAATGACAAATTCCAGCGCCATAGCACAACACAGCAGCATGTCAAGTGTCAACCGAGCAAAGTTGCTCAATTTTTCATTTGTTATATAGTTTGTGATTTCCCCGTGACACTTACAGATGTTTGCGTAACTGTGCTTGGATGTTGTTTTATGAGGCTCTGGTGTCTTTCAGTTGTCTCTTTGTCTTGAACGTTACACGGCTCGTCTTTCTCTCACATGCACTGTTCTTACTTCTCTCTGTGCTGTCTCAAGTGCTGATATAGATTGGTCGTGTTGCCGCGGGACGTGGCGACTTTAACTTTTAAACTTTTACACAGCACGTCTTTCTGTCCAACGTCGCCGTACCTGAATCCAAAGTATCGCCATGTAATAGACGTTGCGTTTTTTTTGCCACCAACTCAGCCTGTTCACGGTCGTGCTCATGCTTTTCTTCAGCGTCTGTGTTGGTCACTGCTGCTCGCTGGCTGGTCACCTGACCATACGTGCTGCACACACCAGGATAGCTTGTGGGCGTGATGTCAACAAACTCTGTGGTTATGTCATCGCACAGCCTGACATCATGATTGCGATTAGATTAATCGTGCAGCACTACTCACTTTAAAAGCAGCAGACTGTGATTGATGACCAGTTTGCGTATCTGAAATACAGGGGCCGATTGCACCAACTGGTCCACACCTGGTCGTAACTCCTAAGACAGTCTTTGTTAAGACCAGTCTTAAGGAGTGGACTTGCGCCTGTTGCACCAACAGGGCTTACGCCTGGTCTTAGCTACGCCAGTTTTAGCTGTGCATGTCCATGTGAATGCCCCCGAAATGCCGCATGCAGCCTGCCTAGAGGAGCGCGGTGACGTCAAATGATGCGCTGCTGAATCACCCTGTGTGCTTGACAGTTGACAGCCCCTCTCATCTGTGTTGACAGTTTATTTACAGTTTAAGATTTGAAGAAAACATGAAGGATCAACGAAAAAGAAAGGGTAACTTTACCGACATTGAAATTATAAAATTAATCGAGCTGTACAGCCAGCACAGAGACATGGTGTCAACACGTCATCACAATAAGAAGAAACAGTCGGTATGGGCTAGGGATGCACCGAATATTCAGTAACCGAATATATTCGGCCAAATCTTGCAAAAAAACACACATTCGGTATTCGGTGGAATAAGTTAAAAGCAAGGCCAAATAATAGCGGCATGTTTTGATAACGCAATCAAACAACGTGCCGTGATGGGCGGAGTAAAATGTCGGTAGTGTGGCGATCCGTCCATCACGGCACTCGCATTTGCGACTAAAAATAGTTTTGAGCGAGCAAAATAGGCTTAAATCATTCAGCACACTGTGCGAGCAGCCTACAGATTTCAACCAGCAGCAGAAACGAAAGGCGAATCCCACCGATTGTGGGTTGAACGGGGGTCACAGACACAGACTAATGTATTCCTGTCAAATACGGCGGCCATCGGCTTACCGGTGACGGAGACGTCGGCTCCAATAATATCCTCTTCTTGGTGTCATGACTGCCCAAAAGTACCTGAACAGCCGAGCCAGCCGAACACAGGTATGTGACGTGTCAGAGGAGAAACGAGCCGTTCACATTTCTCTCTTTGTGGCAGGTAACGGCCCACAAACCTCACCGCACTTTAGGGACTGTTCTTTACTTATGAAGGGACTGTTCTTTACTTGTCAGGGGAGGAGGGTGGCTGGTTGATTCTTATTTTATTTATTTATTTTATTTTGATCCCCCCCATGTTAATCACTCATTGATGCTGTTTTTGCAGTATGAATAAGTCAATAAGTAATTTATTCCATTGAAATATCATTGATGTATTATAGAAAAGTGATTTATCTTTTTATAAATGACAAAAGGCACATCTGCCTCATTTTTGCTGTGGTATCGTGATACTACTCAGAACCGTGATATTTTCATTGGTATCGTACCGTGGGTCCCAATATTGGTACCGTGACAACACTAATCTGGAGGGGGTTCATCTGCAAAAACTAATGAAAAACTAAACAATGATATTCGGTATTCGGCCAAGCGTTTAATAATATTTGGCTTTGGCCACAAATTTTCATTTCAGTGCATCCCTAGTATGGGCAGAGATAACGGGGCACATCAGTGTGTGTTCAGACTCTGGCTGCCTTCATACAGAGGCTGACATGAGGAAGACGTGGAAAGATCTCTTCAGCAAGGCAAAAAAAATGTCTCCTCCAAAAAAAAAAAAATCACCCAACTGGCGGGGGTCCTCCCCGAAAACCTCAGTTAACAGTGACATCATTGTTGACCTATTTGGGGAGAATTCCCCTGCCCCGCAATAAGCAACTGTAAGGCTGGTGGTAGTGCTGTGTTGCGGCGCAACACAAACTGTAAATTCGGTGACAGCTCTTCAGTGAGTTCAAACAGATCTCTCCTACCCAATCGAAACCTCTCAATCAGCTCCTCGTCATTATATACGTCCAATGGATTGCTTCTGTCACTAATTACCCTCTCCTGTCTGAATGCCCGCTCGTTGTACGGACGGTGGATGAGATGTGAGCGCAGAGAGCACAGCTTGATAATGACCTTACACCTGCTCTTGACTAGGCCTAAGATTTACGCCCGGTCTTAGTGAGAAGAAGGCTTAAGCCTAGATGGTCCAACCAGCACAACTGTTAGGTCGGACCTAGAACACCAAGTTACAGCCGACTTAGCTTAAGACCAGGCGTAAGCCCTGTTGGTGCAACCGGCCCCTGATGTCTTTCCTACATGTTCCTTCCACTTTTCTCGTGTGTGACAGGAAACAACCAAAGGTGCTAAAAGCAGCATGAAGAACAGTACAAGCAGCGGCGGTGGTGGTAGCGGCGGCAGCGGGGGGAAAGATGCTGCTGTTGCTGCGGAGAACTCAGACGAGGTGAGAGTTTAAATATAAAACACACATGATGGAGTTCAGCTGTCATGTGTTGTGTCTGCAGGGAGGCAATGAGACACTGCTGCCACTGTTCACTACAGCACACACACACACACACACACACAGCTGTGCACAGAAGACATCTCACTGTAAAGAAACAAACGACACCTGAGAGGATCAGTAAAGTTTAAAATCAGAGTTTGACCGATACTGATTATTGGAGATCAATATTTCAGACTCCAGTTTATCAGCAGGACGCATTTCATCCACAAAGTGATTTGTTAACCCTATGGGCCCAAACGACGCATTGTGCATCCAAATTCACACCTGTTCTTCTCTGTTGATTTTCTCTGCGACCGTGCATCATAGTGAGAAGCTACACATATCACGTCAAACAGCAAAATTGTAGCTTTCCGACAAGGTCAAGCACTTGTCAGTAGTCCAATGTGTTCACAGCGAAAAAAAATGATAAAGTTACACTAAAATGATGTATAACAGAGTTTTCATACAGCTCTGCACACACATTACTCTTGGATGGATTACTCGCGAATGCAGGCTCGCACAGAAATGCCACGCATATCACATGAAAGCTCAGGACCACACACATCATTGTGCTGTCATCCCATCACGCTATAAATACAGATTGATTGTCTACAAAATAAAAACCTGACGAATTTCTTTACAATCCATTATACAGATCTTGTTATCAGTCACTTCATATAGTGAGGAATATCGTATCTTACCACGTCTTAGGCTTGTGTGTGTTTCTCCCTGTCTATCCACATTTGTAGTCCAGCTTTCAAGATGCAAATATCTCCATATTGTCCAGTTGACACTCCATCAAACTTTGTATGACAAGACCAGCCACTTCACCTTTGCGCACCCAGACAACTGCAGCCTAATGCATGCTGACAGGGCCGTAGTCACCATATACATTGAGGGGGACACGTGCCCCCCCCCCACCAATGCCCAAAATGTCCCCCCAATATATAACTGAAACTGAAAAACAACAACAAACTTTGTTTACTGCAATCAAAGTGGCGAATATTATCTTGGAGGACATCATTGCACTTGGGTGACTCTTTTTCTATGATCTCAGATGTAAATATTGCATGTTTCTTTCAGATAAAACACATTTTTGACATGTGAATGAGTCAATGGAATTTCTTGCAATAATGAAAAAATACTGGCAATCATGTCCGCCTGGCACAAACCACATGTTTTGGACAGCTGTGAAGTGACAGAATGTCCCACCATCATGGTTCTTATATTGCCAGATTCCAGAGAGTCTCCCCTCTTCATATATGGTAGAATATGTCTACTTCCAACTTGCTATGGTGAGATACATGTAAAAATGTAAGAATTTAGTCACACGGATTTGTTTTTTTCATTGATATAAAAATTAATATAAAATACAGGCACATAGAAGGACATGAAATGATGGCAAATCTGGTTGACCTGAAAAAACAAGACATAGCATGTGTATGTAGCCTTTATAATGACTGTGATATGAGCTTAAAAGTAAAGGCAGTAAAAATACCCCAAAAACGCCTAGGGCCCATAGGGTTAAAATCAGTCAAACAGCTCAAATCATGACGAGGAAAACTGAGACATAAGACACATAGAAGAAGAAGAGAGAAGTGAAGGACACAGTGAAGCTTCAGATTAATAAACCAACAGTTTAAGCTTCTGCTGTCTGTCTGTTGATCAATGATCACACTGATCAGATTTAATTTACACCAACAAAGATGTATACCCAAAGGCCACTTTATTAGGTACAGCTGTTCAACTGCTCGTTGAAGCACATCTCTAATCAGCCAATCAGGTGTCAGCAGCTCATTAACATTTAGTCATGTAGATACGATGAAGACGAGCTGCTGAAGTTCAAACGGAGCATCAGAATGATGAAGAAAGGTGATTGAAGTGACTTTGAACGTGGCATGGTTGTTGGTGCCAGACGGGCTGGTCTGAGTATTTACTGGGATTTTCAGCACAACCATCTCTAGGGTTTACAGAGGATGGTCCCAAAAAGAGCAAATATCCAGTGAGCCAAAATGCCTTGTTGATGCCAGAGGTCAGAGGAGAATGGCCAGACTGGTTCAAGATGATAGAAAGGCAACAGGAAGTCAAATAAGCACTGGTTCCAACCAAGGTGTGCAGAAGAGCATCTCTGAAGCAACAACACCTTGTCCAACCTTGAAGCAGATGGGCTACAGCAGCAGAAGACCACACCAGGTGCCACTCCTGTCAGCTAACAACAGGAAACTGAGGCTACAATTCACCAAAACTGGACAATAGAAGATTGGAAAAACCACATTCAGATGGAAGCATGGATCCATCCTGCCTTGTATCAACGCTTCAGGCTGCTGCTGGTGGTGTAATGGTGTGGGGGAGATTTTCTTAGTACCAACTGAGCATGGTTTAAACACCACAGCCTACCTGAGTATTGTTGCTGAGCGTGTCCATCCCTTTATGACCACAGTGTACCCATCTTCTGATGGCTACTTCCAGCAGGATAACGCACCATGTCACAAAGCTCACATTGTCTCAAACTGTTGTTAACTAGCTAACGGTTAACTGTTGTCAGCATCACTGTTAGCTAAAAGCACACAGCTTAAACAACCTTCATTTAACTGAGAACGCTCCGTCAGCCTGAAATATATCACACGGCGGTGTCTCCACAGTTCATCTCTTCAAGAATTATATTAAAATGTATATAATAACAATCTGTGGGTCCATGATTTAGGGCTAACTGACTTACTAGCTTACTCCTTATTTCATCAAGTGCAGCTGGTTGCTAGGTAACAGGAACACCAACAGGTCAGGGAGAGAACAACCGGTGATGTAACCAGGAAATCCTCTGCAGACCAAACCGTCACATTTCAGAGACCATTTACTTTGGCTGATGCGTCCTCAGAGGCTGCAGCGCCTGAACTGAGACACAGATGATGCATGTTGTTGAATCTATGACACCAAGAATTAAAAAGGGGTTCCAACCAGCAAGGTGTACCTAATAAAGTGGACGCTAAGTAAATGTACTACGGAGACACTGAGAGATGAAACTTGTAATTACAGAAATGATTGAAACTGAATTATGAATATTTTCACAGACTTAAAGGACGTTCACTGAAACAGATGAAATCACTTCACATGTCCTCCTGAGACCTGTGTCCTCATGTCCTCATATGATGACATCATAGTTTGGCTTGACTGCACCGTATACTCCACTCTGCCTCACTCAGTCCTGTTGTCCTGGAGGACTGTGTCAAGTGCCGTAAAGTTTAGTTCAAACCTGCAGAGTTCACTGTTGTTTAAGATCATGTTCATGCTCCCACCACACGGAACAAACAAAGTGATCTGAGAACACTGTTCTGGTACAAACTACAGGACAACTACAGCTCCCAGCATGCACCACTGGGGGGAGATTATCAGACAGCCAGGAATGAAACACTCCTAACTTTTAATCCTCTGTGTGTGTGTGTGTGTGTGTGTGTGTGTGTGTGTGTGTGTGCAGTCCCAGCAGCAGCAGAGTGGCAGTAAGCGTCCCAGTAACAGCACGCCTCCGCCCACTCAGCTCAACAAGATCAAATACTCTGGAGGTCCTCAGCTGGTGAAGAAGGAGCGCCGCCAGAGTTCATCTCGCTTCAGCCTGACCAAGAACAGAGAGCTGCAGAAACTACCTGCGCTCAAAGGTAACCTAAAATAACACTAACCAAAACTAACCCTAATGCCGGTTTCACAATGCACAATATCAGCGTGGTTACAGCACGATGCAGCGTCGTGCGGTGTCAGCACCCCTGAAGGGGGCTCACTATACATTATCCCTTACGTAATTGACTCCATTAACAGGGATCACTTAAAGCAACTCTTACCTTTCTTGCATTTCACACAGCACTTAGAAAAAAATTGAACATCCACAACTCCACCTCCCTCCAGAGGCCTACTCCCCCCTCCTCCATTACGTCCTCATTGCGTCTATGATAGATGTAGGCGTTGGCATGGTAACGTTAGATAAACAGAAGAGGAGAGCGAGTGTAACGGTACAACCAAGACAGTCAAACACAACCCCGGAGTTTTGAAACTCAACCAGTCAGTGATGACTGATGAGTTTTACAATAAGGTTACAGTGCTGACGTTAGTAGCGTTAACGTTACTAGTAAGTGGAAACGCTCAAGGAAGATAACGTTAATGTTTCCGAGGCTACGCTACAGTAGGCTAATGTTAGCCATTAGCAACTGGATGCTGTGCTGTGGTAGTGGGAGGAGATGTTATGCAAGCAGTTACGTCAATTGGAGGCCTCCACGTGGTGAAGACACCCAGGATGGCCAATCATTGCATTCAGACCGAATGCAATGATTGGCCGAGTTTTCTTAGAATCATATGAGAATGATATAATTATGAGTTTTTAACTCTGCTGGAATTCACTTACATTTCAATATGCCATCAGCTTATTAATAACATTTTAACCTAAACAAAGAAAAGTGTAAAATTTCCAGAAAGTTAAGTGTCGCTTTAAGCTCAGGACTGTCCCTCCATCTGAACTCAGACCATTATCTGTCTCATAAAACTGTCTCCTGTCCTCTGTTCTTCCTCTGTGGTGTCTCCTGTCCTCTGTTCTTCCTCTGTGGTGTCTCCTGTCCTCTGTTCTTCCTCTGTGGTGTCTCCTGTCCTCTGTTCTTCCTCTGTGGTGTCTCTTGTCCTCTGTTCTTCTTCTGTGGTGTCTCCTGTCCTCTGTTCTTCCTCTGTAATGTCTCTTGTCCTCTGTTCTTCCTCTGTGGTGTCTCCTGTCCTCTGTTCTTCCTCTGTGGTGTCTCTTATCTTCTGTTCTTCCTCTGTGGTGTCTCTTGTCCTCTGTTCTTTCTCTGTGGTGTCTCTTGTCTTCTGTTCTTCCTCTGTAATGTCTCTTGTCTTCTGTTCTTCCTCTGTGGTGTCTCTTGTCCTCTGTTCTTCCTCTGTGGTGTCTCTTGTCCTCTGTTCTTCCTCTGTGGTGTCTCTTGTCCTCTGTTCTTCCTCTGTGGTGTCTCTTGTCTTCTGTTCTTCCTCTGTAATGTCTCTTGTCCTCTGTTCTTCCTCTGTGGTGTCTCTTGTCCTCTGTTCTTCCTCTGTGGTGTCTCTTGTCCTCTGTTCTTCCTCTGTGGTGTCTCCTGTCCTCTGTTCTTCCTCTGTAATGTCTCTTGTCCTCTGTTCTTCCTCTGTGGTGTCTCCTGTCCTCTGTTCTTCCTCTGTGGTGTCTCTTGTCCTCTGTTCTTCCTCTGTGGTGTCTCCTGTCCTCTGTTCTTCCTCTGTAATGTCTCTTGCCTTCTGTTCTTCCTCTGTGGTGTCTCTTGCCTTCTGTTCTTCCTCTGTAATGTCTCTTGTCTTCTGTTCTTCCTCTGTAATGTCTCTTGTCCTCTGTTCTTCCTCTGTAATGTCTCTTGCCTTCTGTTCTTCCTCTGTGGTGTCTCTTGTCCTCTGTTCTTCCTCTGTGGTGTCTCTTGTCTTCTGTTCTTCCTCTGTGGTGTCTCTTGTCCTCTGTTCTTCCTCTGTGGTGTCTCTTGTCTTTTGTTCTTCCTCTGTGGTGTCTCTTGTCTTTTGTTCTTCCTCTGTGGTGTCTCTTGTCCTCTGTTCTTCCTCTGTGGTGTCTCTTGTCTTTTGTTCTTCCTCTGTGGTGTCTCTTGTCTTTTGTTCTTCCTCTGTAATGTCTCTTGTCTTCTGTTCTTCCTCTGTAATGTCTCTTGTCCTCTGTTCTTCCTCTGTGGTGTCTCTTGCCTTCTGTTCTTCCTCTGTAATGTCTCCTGTCCTCTGTTCTTCCTCTGTGGTGTCTCTTGCCTTCTGTTCTTCCTCTGTGGTGTCTCTTGTCTTCTGTTCTTCCTCTGTAATGTCTCTTGTCCTCTGTTCTTCCTCTGTAATGTCTCTTGTCCTCTGTTCTTCCTCTGTGGTGTCTCTTGCCTTCTGTTCTTCCTCTGTAATGTCTCTTGTCCTCTGTTCTTCCTCTGTGGTGTCTCTTGTCTTCTGTTCTTCCTCTGTGGTGTCTCTTGTCCTCTGTTCTTCCTCTGTAATGTCTCTTGTCCTCTGTTCTTCCTCTGTGGTGTCTCTTGTCTTCTGTTCTTCCTCTGTGGTGTCTCTTGTCCTCTGTTCTTCCTCTGTGGTGTCTCTTGTCCTCTGTTCTTCCTCTGTAATGTCTCTTGTCCTCTGTTCTTCCTCTGTGGTGTCTCCTGTCCTCTGTTCTTCCTCTGTAATGTCTCTTGTCCTCTGTTCTTCCTCTGTGGTGTCTCTTGCCTTCTGTTCTTCCTCTGTAATGTCTCTTGTCCTCTGTTCTTCCTCTGTGGTGTCTCTTGTCCTCTGTTCTTCCTCTGTGGTGTCTCTTGTCCTCTGTTCTTCCTCTGTAATGTCTCTTGTCCTCTGTTCTTCCTCTGTGGTGTCTCCTGTCCTCTGTTCTTCCTCTGTAATGTCTCTTGTCCTCTGTTCTTCCTCTGTGGTGTCTCTTGCCTTCTGTTCTTCCTCTGTAATGTCTCTTGTCCTCTGTTCTTCCTCTGTGGTGTCTCTTGTCTTCTGTTCTTCCTCTGTGGTGTCTCTTGCCTTCTGTTCTTCCTCTGTAATGTCTCTTGTCCTCTGTTCTTCCTCTGTGGTGTCTCTTGTCTTCTGTTCTTCCTCTGTGGTGTCTCTTGTCCTCTGTTCTTCCTCTGTAATGTCTCTTGTCCTCTGTTCTTCCTCTGTGGTGTCCTCAGACTCGCCCCTGATGGAGCGTGAGGAGCTGTTTGTGCAGAAGCTCCGTCAGTGCTGCGTCCTGTTTGACTTTGTCAGCGACCCGCTCAGTGACCTCAAGTACAAAGAGGTGAAGAGGGCGGGGCTCAACGAGATGGTGGAGTACATCACACACAACAGTGACGTGGTGACCGAGTGCATCTACCCCGAGGCCGTCCTCATGGTGAGGACATGCACAGGCTCACACACTGAGGACATGAAGACGAACTCAACTTTGTCTTCATTTAATCTGATGGGGAACAAACACACAAACCTTAAATGTGTGCTTGTGTCTAAACCCTCCTACAGACTGTGAGATCTGATCCGTCCTCCTAAGTTTAGTGCAGCTTTTAGCTTGTGTAGCGCCCCCTATCGGTGGATTTGAATTAAACTTCATTGATGATTCAGATACTTATGTCAACATTTCGTACAAAGTTTTGTGATGATCGGCTCAACGGTTCAGGAGTAAACTCCATTTACATGCTGAGCCACGCCCCCTCTAAAGTTAAAAGCTGTTGATAACTTTTAAAGAGCTTCATCCCGTGATGATCCACACAATGTTTGGTACAAATGGGACCAATGCCTCAAGAGGGGTATTTCAAAAAATTTCAATATGGCCGACAATCTAGTGGGCAGACCTTGAGGGTTCTGTAGGCTTTCGTAGAACCAGTTCACCTGACCATGTGTGTCGAATTTCAAGTCTGTCTGAAATAAGGTGCGAGGGTGGTGGCCTTTTAAAACAAAATTTCTTCGGCCTCAGTTAAAGCGTTAAAGCTCTCATCTGGTCTGTTGGCATTATATTTCTTGAGTCATTTGCACACAATTTCCAATCATTGGTGAAAATTTCACGTCTCTACGATGCACCATCTGTAGGGCTGGGCGATATGAACAAAAATTCATGTCTCAGTATTTACAGGCTGACTGACGATACACGATATATATCTCTATTTTCTACATGTTTTCAGCTGCAGGGCAAAGCTACATCTGAGACGCCAGGAGCAGTTTTATAAAAACAGACTGTGATCAAAATAAAATGTAAAGACAGAGATTTTATTCTCTGTTTGAAAATATACAGCTGCACAACAGTTACACCTTCAGAACACTAGTGGGCAGCAGGGTGTCTGTGAAGTGCTGTCACGTTTAGTTGATTCTAAACACACATTAAACAAACATTAAACACACATTAAACAAACATTAAACACATTAAACACACATTAAACATGGCTCAATAGAGACAGTTTCAAACACAAATCAGCTTCACTATAACTCGCAGCATTCACAAACACTTGTCTTTATCTGGACACATTTTCCCCACAAATACAACATGCTAACGTTATTAGCACAAGCGTATGGCATTTTACATTGTATAAATTAGCCTAGCAGCAAGCAGAGATTTCCTCTGCTCATATTTCAGCCAGGATAAATCACACACAGTGTGTGGAGGCTTTATTGTCTTCACGATTTATTGTTTCTTATCTGTGAAATTAAAGTAAATCAAAGCTTTGTTTCCACTGAGGGAAATGGTTTCAGCTTACAGAGACAGACAGGAGGTCTGCGTCACTGTGACACTGTGGAGTTACATCTATGGGGAGGTGCACGTCAGGCTGCAGCGTCAGTTCAACACAGAAGTATAAATTCCGCCTTAGAGCCACCACCAATGGTGTCGCCACGTTTGTTTACTGCTGGTTACTCTCTGACCTTTTTGCGCGCGCGTGTGTGTGTGTGTGTGTGTGTGTGTTCAGTTTTCAGTGAACTTGTTCCGGACTCTTCCTCCGTCCTCCAATCCGACCGGAGCTGAGTTTGATCCTGAGGAGGACGAACCAACGCTGGAGGCTGCCTGGCCTCACCTGCAGGTACACTGTCTGTCTGAGTGCTCAGTTCAGTGTCATGTGATCATGGCGTGACGTTGTGTTTGTGTCAACAGCTCGTCTACGAGTTCTTCCTTCGCTTCCTGGAGTCTCCAGACTTCCAGCCGAACATTGCCAAGAAATACATCGACCAGAAGTTCGTCATGTCGGTGAGACCTGACATCTGATTTGGGGGCAGAGCTCTGACTGTAGACCGACCTGTGATTGGGGGCGGAGCTCTGACTGTAGACCGACCTGTGATTGGGGGCGGAGCTCTGACTGTAGACCGACCTGTGATTGGGGGCGGAGCTCTGACTGTAGATAGACTTGTGATCGGGGGCGGAGCTCTGACTGTAGATAGACTTGTGATCGGGGGCGGAGCTCTGACTGTAGATAGACCTGTGATCGGGGGCGGAGCTCTGACTGTAGATAGACCTGTGATCGGGGGGCGGAGCTCTGACTGTAGATAGACCTGTGATCGGGGGGCGGAGCTCTGACTGTAGATAGACCTGTGATCGGGGGGCGGAGCTCTGACTGTAGATAGACCTGTGATCGGGGGGCGGAGCTCTGACTGTAGATAGACCTGTGATCGGGGGGCGGAGCTCTGACTGTACACCTACAGCACTAGACGAGCAGCAAATGGGATGCTTTTAAATGTTCCCCGGATGCAGTCGGATCTTGGTAAAACCTCATTTTCTTTCTATGCCCCCTCATTATGGAATGAGTTGCAAGATAAAATTAACCTACAGTCCCTTCCTACTGTAAATATGTTTAAAGGTATTTTAAAATCAGTCCTTCAGGAAACATGCAGTTGTTTTAATTAATGTTCACTTAAGATTGCCCTTTACTGTTGATTTTTTATTGTTTTCATCGTATATGTATATTTTATTGTTTTATGTATGGAACTTATGTGTGCTGTCTTGGCCAGGACTCCCTGGAAGAAGAGATCTTGTATCTCAATGGGACATTTCCTGGATAAATAAAGGCTAAATAAATAAAATAAAAAGATAGACCTGTGATTAGGGGCGGAGCTCTGACCTCAGTGTTTGTGTTGAAGCTATTGGAGCTGTTCGACAGTGAGGATCCCCGAGAGAGAGACTTCCTGAAGACCATCTTACACCGCATCTACGGCAAGTTCCTCGGCCTCCGCGCCTACATCCGCCGCCAGATCAACAACATCTTCTACAGGTCAGAGCCACACACACTTAGACACCTGAGGATAAACCAGTGTTCCCAGTCTGTGTGTCTGACTGGTGCTGCTGTGTTTCAGATTTATCTATGAGACCGAACATCACAATGGCATCGCTGAGCTGCTGGAGATCCTGGGGAGGTAACACACGCGCACACACACTCACGTGCACACACACACACACACACACACACACACACACACAGTGTGTATTACCATCATGATGACTGCGATGGATTCAAAACAGAAGCTGTTTAACATTTGTCGCTGCAGGAAGTTGCTACGTTGTGATGGCAGCAGTTAACCCAGATTTAGCCAATCCCTGTGAATTCTGCATGGCCTCACCTTTTGTCTGATCACCCCAATTTTTTCCACAAATTTAACTCTTTAAAACGTGTCCAATCTCATGTCATCGTAGAGCTACATGCAGCGTGCTGATTCTCTGGTGATCATGAGGCTGCGTCAGCAGGAGCTCAGAGTCACACAGTGACAGGCTAACTGTTAGCATCTCACGGCTAATGTTACCCAACAAAATATTTCAGTGTCGGTGTGAGATTAACAGCTCAGTGTTGGATGGTGGCCGGCGTTGCGAGGCTTCTGTGATGTGATGCTGCGATGACATCACATTGTGGAGTGTTAGCTCGTGCACAGAGAGAGCATGGGGAGGAGAGCAGCTCACGGAGATGCTCTGTGAATGCTGGCTCTGTGTCTGTGACATCATTGCAACTATTTTAGCAATTATCTCTTGTTCTGCAAAAATATATATATATAAACATGACGTCATGCAACGCAATTTTTATGCATCCGCGCTCGCAACAGCTGTGGCCGGAAGTATTCAGGTTGTCTGTGCATCTGTCCCATCCTTGTGAACACAGTATGTCAAGAACACCTTAAGGGGAATTTCTTTTAATTTGGCACAGACGGCCACTTGGACTCAGGGATGACCTGATTAGTTTTTGGTGGTCACAGGTTAAAGGTTAAGGTTGCTGTGATCTTGTCTGTCTCAATCTCAAGAATGCCTTGAGTGAATTTCTTCAAATTTGGCACAAACTGAAGAATAAACTGGTAAGAATTTGATGGTCAAAGGTCACTGTGACCTCTCAGAACATGCTTTTGTGTCTCTGCACCGGTGACAGCTGTGGCTGGAGGCATTATGTTTTCGAGTTTTCGTCCGTCCCATCCTTGTGAACATGATATCTCAAGAAGGCCTCGAGAGAATTTCTTCAAATTTAAGCACAAACATCCACTTGGACTCAACAAAGTCTTTGTTAGTCAAGGGTCAAAGGTCATGGTTGCTGTAACCTTGTATAGATCTCATTCTTGTGAATGCGATATCTCAAGAACAGCTTCAGATGTGGCACAAACGTCTACTTGGACTTAATGATGAACTGATCAGATTTTTGTGGTCAAAGGTCAGTGTGACCTTGTCTGTGTCATTTTTTAATGTGATATCTCAAGATCATCTTGAGGGAATTTTTAAAAAAAATGGGCACAAACATCCACTTGTACTGAAGAATAAACTGATGTCAGCTGATTGTAGTTTAGAAAAGCTGCTGTGAAATCCTGGAGGGACTGATCATGAATCAATGCTCTAACGGTTTGTCTATCTTTCCCTCCATCTGTCCATCTGTCTGTCTGTCCGTCAGCATAATCAACGGCTTCGCTCTCCCTCTGAAAGAAGAACACAAGATGTTTCTGATCCGAGTTCTGCTGCCGCTGCACAAAGTCAAGTCTCTCAGCGTCTACCACCCACAGGTTAGAGTCTGTCTGTCTGTCTGTCTGTGTGTCCGTCTGTTCGTCAGTGACTGACAACTTATTCACTCTGACTGTCTGTCTGTGTGCAGCTGGCGTACTGTGTGGTCCAGTTCTTGGAGAAAGACAGCAGCCTGACGGAGCCGGTGAGTCCTTCCTGTTTCCATGACAACATGTTCTAATGCTGCTGATGGTTTCCATAGTAACATACAGATGGTGAACAGGGACACACCTGTGAAGCAGACTGCAGATATTAGAGTAGAAAAACCCTGTGTGAAGGAGGAGCTCAGGAGTTTGACTCCCGTGACCTCTGACCTCTGCAGGTGATCATGGGTCTGCTGAAGTTCTGGCCAAAGACTCACAGTCCGAAGGAGGTGATGTTCCTGAACGAGCTGGAGGAGATCCTGGACGTCATCGAGCCGTCAGAGTTCGTGAAAGTTCAGGAGCCGCTCTTCAGACAGCTCGCCAAGTGTGTGTCCAGCCCACACTTTCAGGTAATGAGACCTGAACCATGACCATGACCTGAACCACAACCATGACCTGAACCATGACGATGACCTGAACCATGACCATGACCTGAACCACGACCATGACCTGAACCACGACCTGAACCATGACCATGACCTGAACCACAACCATGACCTGAACCATGACGATGACCTGAACCATGACCATGACCTGAACCACGACCATGACCTGAACCACGACCTGAACCATGACCATGACCTGAACCACAACCATGACCTGAACCATGACGATGACCTGAACCATGACCATGACCTGAACCACGACCATGACCTGAACCACGACCATGACCTAAACCATGACCTGATCCATGACCATGACCTAAACCATGACCTGATCCATGACCATGACCTGAACCATGACCTGAACCACGACCATGACCTAAACCATGACCTGAACCATGACCATGACCTGAACCACGACCATGACCTGAACCATGACCATGACCATGACCTGAACCATGACCATGACCATGACCATGACCTGAGCCACGACCATGACCTGAATCATGACCATGACCTGAACCATTACCATGACCTGAGCCATGACCTGAACCATGACCATGACCTGAACCACGACCATGACCTGAATCATGACCATGACCTGAACCATGACCATGACCTGAGCCATGACCTGAACCATGACCATGACCTGAACCACGACCATGACCTGAACCACGACCATGACCTGAACCATGACCTGAGCCACGACCATGACCTGAACCACGACCACGACCTGAACCATGACCTGAACCACGACCTGTGTTTGTCTGACTGGTTCAGAGTTTGATGCAGTTTGTTTCTGGAGTTTTAACATAAACGTTTTTTAAAATAACTAAAATAAAAAATGGCGTCCTGGTGGTCAGACGGTTTGAGATTCTGACTGTGAGTCACAGGTCTGTGTGTGTGTGTGTGTGTGTGTGTGTGTGTGTGTGTGCAGGTGGCAGAGAGAGCTCTGTATTACTGGAATAACGAGTACATCATGAGTCTGATCAGCGACAACGCCGCCAAGATCCTCCCCATCATGTTCCCCGCCCTCTACAAGAACTCCAAGAGCCACTGGAACAAGTAACACACACACACACACACACACACACGCACACACAGGCACCAATGGAGTGGAGCCTGTGTTGCGTTCAGGCGTTGTCACGTAAATAACAGATTGCAGCACTTGAACAGGCCTCAGCAGCATGTCAGTCAGGCAGGTTCATAAAAAACCTGATATGAAAATTTTGTCACAGCGTCCAGCCTGACTGTACACACTGTGACTGTACACACTGACTGTACACACTGTGACTGTACACACTGACTGTACACACTGTGACTGTACACACTGACTGTACACACTGACTGTACACACTGTGACTGTACACACTGTGACTGTACACACTGACTGTACACACTGTGACTGTACACACTGACTGTACACACTGACTGTACACACTGTGACTGTACACACTGACTGTACACACTGACTGTACACACTGTGACTGTACACACTGACTGTACACACTGACTGTACACACTGTGACTGTACACACTGACTGTACACACTGTGACTGTACACACTGACTGTACACACTGACTGTACACACTGACTGTACACACTGTGACTGTACACACTGACTGTACACACTGACTGTACACACTGTGACTGTACACACTGACTGTACACACACTGACTGTACACACTGACTGTACACACTGACTGTACACACTGTGACTGTACACACTGACTGTACACACTGACTGTACACACTGACTGTACACACTGTGACTGTACACACTGACTGTACACACTGTGACTGTACACACTGTGACTGTACACACTGACTGTACACACTGACTGTACACACTGACTGTACACACTGTGACTGTACACACTGTGACTGTACACACTGACTGTACACACTGACTGTACACACTGACTGTACACACTGACTGTACACACTGTGACTGTACACACTGACTGTACACACTGACTGTACACACTGTGACTGTACACACTGACTGTACACACTGTGACTGTACACACTGTGACTGTACACACTGACTGTACACACTGACTGTACACACTGTGACTGTACACACTGACTGTACACACTGACTGTACACACTGTGACTGTACACACTGACTGTACACACTGACTGTACACACTGTGACTGTACACACTGTGACTGTACACACTGTGACTGTACACACTGACTGTACACACTGACTGTACACACTGTGACTGTACACACTGTGACTGTACACACTGACTGTACACACTGTGACTGTACACACTGTGACTGTACACACTGACTGTACACACTGACTGTACACACTGTGACTGTACACACTGACTGTACACACTGACTGTACACACTGACTGTACACACTGTGACTGTACACACTGACTGTACACACTGTGACTGTACACACTGTGACTGTACACACTGACTGTACACACTGTGACTGTACACACTGTGACTGTACACACTGTGACTGTACACACTGACTGTACACACTGTGACTGTACACACTGTGACTGTACACACTGACTGTACACACTGTGACTGTACACACTGTGACTGTACACACTGACTGTACACACTGACTGTACACACTGTGACTGTACACACTGTGACTGTACACACTGACTGTACACACTGTGACTGTACACACTGACTGTACACACTGACTGTACACACTGTGACTGTACACACTGACTGTACACACTGTGACTGTACACACTGACTGTACACACTGACTGTACACACTGTGACTGTACACACTGACTGTACACACTGACTGTACACACTGACTGTACACACTGACTGTACACACTGTGACTGTACACACTGACTGTACACACTGACTGTACACACTGTGACTGTACACACTGTGACTGTACACACTGACTGTACACACACTGACTGTACACACTGTGACTGTACACACTGACTGTACACACTGACTGTACACACTGTGACTGTACACACTGACTGTACACACTGACTGTACACACTGTGACTGTACACACTGACTGTACACACTGACTGTACACACTGACTGTACACACTGTGACTGTACACACTGTGACTGTACACACTGACTGTACACACTGTGACTGTACACACTGTGACTGTACACACTGACTGTACACACTGTGACTGTACACACTGTGACTGTACACACTGACTGTACACACTGTGACTGTACACACTGACTGTACACACTGACTGTACACACTGTGACTGTACACACTGACTGTACACACTGACTGTACACACTGTGACTGTACACACTGTGACTGTACACACTGACTACACACTGTGACTGTACACACTGACTGTACACACTGTGACTGTACACACTGTGACTGTACACACTGTGACTGTACACACTGACTGTACACACTGTGACTGTACACACTGTGACTGTACACACTGTGACTGTACACACTGACTGTACACACTGACTGTACACACTGTGACTGTACACACTGTGACTGTACACACTGACTGTACACACTGACTGTACACACTGACTGTACACACTGTGACTGTACACACTGACTGTACACACTGACTGTACACACTGTGACTGTACACACTGACTGTACACACTGTGACTGTACACACTGTGACTGTACACACTGACTGTACACACTGTGACTGTACACACTGACTGTACACACTGACTGTACACACTGTGACTGTACACACTGACTGTACACACTGACTGTACACACTGTGACTGT